>NW_007378029.1:77997-102583 GCF_000475195.1 Diaphorina citri | reverse complement strand
AAAAAAAATTTTAACATAAAATAAAAAAAAAAAAAAAAAAAAAAAAAAAAAAAAAAAATCAGTAAAACATCAAAACTCTGTTCCGTGTTGATTTATGCCGGGCGTCTCTTCAAACTATTGACGTAGGTTTTTTTTTTTTTAAGAGGTTTGACAGAGGGAACTGTAACTGCTATGGTCTTATCGTCCCGAAATCGAAGAGCGAAGGAAGACAGGATAGGAGAAAGCCAGCCGTTCCGAGAACGAACATTATCCCATCGGGATAAAATCCGCCCCGGGCGGGAATTGAACCCGCGGCCTAGCGCTTACAAGGCAGACGCACTACCAACTAAGCTAACTAGGCTGGCCATTTTCATTTTTAGGTTCTTTATTTTTCCAATTCAGTTTTTCTGTTAGGCACTTTAGAGAAAGGTTCCAAGTAAGTTCATTTCTCTGTTCTTCAAAATGTATCTAAAAATAGATGAAGTACCAATATTATAATAATCGGATGCTCGAATAGATTCGATGTACACATAACAGTAAATATGTACAGTTGTACACCAGTACACCTCTCTTTGTATGTAAATGGAATTTGTGGTATAGGTAGGTACTATTCAACTTTTGTTTTACGGGAAACCTTCAATCAAAAGTTTTCCACCACATTAATGTCATGAAAGTTTAAAGCTCCATTCCTCCTTCCCTTAAATTAAAAGCTTGCTCTACTCTGTTTTTAGCCCTAGTAGTGCTTTATTTAGATTTTAGACTTTAGACCGTCAGCTTTAAAAGTTCGAACAAGTCGCCCATCATGCTAAACGGAATTCCGGAATGTCAAACTATCGACGACCTCAAAATAGAAAAATGAAAACAGTTAGCAATATTGAGGGACCTTGACGACTCAATCGAGTATTGGACACGAATTTCATTTGAAATTTTGAATGAAACGAGGGAAAAAATAATTGTGAATGACTCTAAAAATAGATTTGGTAAATATTTGAATGGAAATTGGGGGAAAATATTCAGCTGTGGGTGTCCACCATGCGGAACAATGCAATAAGTCTATTTGCGAATGATTTAGTAAAAAGTCAATTTATGCCTTCATTGCAAACAATTTTCTTGAATGGGAACTTGGGCAGCCCAATTTGAGACGTGGTGTGTAACTTCTGTTTTTCAGACCATTTGCTTTTTCAGAAAACAAAGGGATGATTTTGTTTGACAAATTGGAATACGCCTAATATAGTACGCGTCCACAACGGCGACCATAGACCATGAAACATTGACGCCCAGTCTATACCCTGGATCATCGACCCCTGCCGACACCATTGACCCTTGCACCAGAGTGTCCATAACAGAGCCTGGAACTGGAACCTACTGCTATTTTAGATACACTTGAAAATTTTGGGGTTAGAATGATATCAAAAATGTAGATACACAAAACCATCGACCCTCTCGCAGAAAATCAGAAATAGGTAATACTCAGCTCAATTTCTTCATTTCCTGCGAGGATCAGAGCTATGGTCGCCAGCCTAGTTAGCTTAGTTGGTAGTGCGTCTACCTTGTAAGCGCTAGGCCGATTCCCGCCCGGGGCGGATTTTATCCTGATCGGATAATGTTCGTTCTCGGAACGGCTGGCTTTTTGAACTTAGAAAATTAGCCATAATTTATTACGTTTTGCTTTTGAAATTTATCATACATTGTTTTAGCTTTCTTTCAATGGTTATTGGACCGGACCTGTTAAATTGTAAATTCAAAGTTCAAATCCCCATCTATCATAAGCTGAAATTTCACGGACAATGATCTATTAGCTAAATTTTAAAACCACACGCTTTGCCATTTTGATTTTTCATCCTGTCAAATTCTGTTGAAAAAATTTAACAAACAAATTTATTCATGCTCATTGCATTTGCAAAGTACATACTTGAAACTGGAAAATTCGCTGGAAAAAAGGAGGATGAGGCGAGGGGGGAAAAGTATGAATATAATTATGGAAATTTCGCACGAAAAACACATTTTAGCTTTATTCTTCCTTTTTTTCTGAATATAAAAAATACCAATTTTGTTCCAAGTTTGGAGCTGTCCATAATTTTTCTTTTTCTTTGCATTTTGCATAGAGAGTGGGATTTTCTCACAGGGTTTGGCTCATTGCATTTGCAAAGTACATACTTGAAACTGGAAAATTCGCTGGAAAAAAGGAGGATGAGGCGAGGGGGGAAAAGTATGAATATGATTATGGAAATTTCGCACGAAAAACACATTTTAGCTTTATTTTTCCTTTTTTTTTCTGAATATAAAAAAGACCAATTTTGTTCCAAGTTTGGAGCTGTCCATAATTTCTCTTTTTCTTCACCAATGTCTTCAATCATGATATTGTCATTTATTATTCCATTTTCTTCTTTGTTTCCCTTACACTCTCTTTCCCAGTATTTTGTCCCGGTCTTGACGGTGTATGTAGGTAATAATTTCATTGTAATTTGTAATACAGTGTGACGTGTGTAAAGTCTCTTCTTTTCCTAATAAAGCTAGGTAGATATATGCTGTATGATGGGTTTTGTATAATACTGCGTGATACGGTAATTATGCTTTGGATAAATAATGATTGGATATTGCTTTTGAAATTCTTATAATTTTTATGTTTATCCAAATCGTTCATTTTTAAGCTGTGCGTGTTCAGGTACATTATCGCCTACAAAACGTGTTCATTTGTTCAAACGAGGCCCATCCTGTTATAAAATTCAGGAATTCTAAAGGGAGAAATATGTCCACCCTGTATATATTTATATCCTCTGCCTCTATATCTAATTCCGATTCCGGTTTTTACATTAGATGTTACATTTTACATTGGATTTATATTAGATTTTACATTTTACATTAAAATTCCGTCAGATCTTCCTACATCACCCGCAGGCATAATCTCCTCGTCACCGTTTTCATTTCCATTTTTCTCCTTTGTTTCATCTTACATATATCGTGTTTCCGGGTGTGTTTCCATCACTTTCCAATGGGGGCTGAGATGAGCTTACTTCCTGTTTCTGCAATTTCTCTTCCTCTGAATTTGTGGAATCAGCCTACACCTTAGTTAGTGTTACTTCGCGTTGAAAATTTGAAATGTATCATATGTACCTCCTATCTCTCTGCAGAGTTTATCTTTTTCTTCTTCATCTTTGACGTCACCAATTCGTTAAAATCTTGGATATTTCACTTGTCATTCGAAACATCTTTGCTTGCTCTGGGGGAAATTTTTCTGGATTTCTCACACTAAGCTGCGAGGAAAAAAAAGCAATGTTCAAAGCTTCAAAGTTCATGTTAAGCCAACTCGTAATCCCTCCTTAATACCTATTTACATAATTTTCCTTAATACCTATTTACATAATTACCTATGTATTTGTGTATTTTTATGGTGAATTCGGGGACTGAGCCTAACATATGCATAGAATTCAATTGCCAAGGAAAAGGCATTTTCTCAACTGAAATTTCTCTAATTAAAGCAATTTCGGGCCAGCTTTTCCCCCTTCCCTCCTCTCACACCTTTTTGTATATTTTCACCTTTAGGTATAATTCAGTTCTTTTAGTGTGCCTCTACACCACCTGTACCTTTCTGTGTGTTTTATGCCTACAACCAGCACCATTTTGTATTTATCTATGCTTTCAAGTGAATAAATTCTCAAATTAATCGCTTCTTTTCTTCTCCGATGAAAATTTTAATCCTCTTTGCTTTCCCCCTTTTCTCTAATCGAAAGGATTTATTGAAGAAAGACTTGCAGACGAAAATCGAGTTTTGAATAAAACAGCTTTCATTTTTTTTTTTTTTTTTTCATAGAGGGAACTATAAGATGTTTGATAGAGTGAACTGTAACTGCTCTAAGATCTTATCGTCCTCAATACTCTCGAAAGCGAAGAGAGAAAGACGGCAGGATAGGAGACAGCCAACAATTTCCGTTCCCCCTTTTAAACCCTTTTTTTTTTTTTTTTTTTTTTTTTTTAAAGAGCTATGGTCGGGATTATCGTCAGTGTTCTGTTGAAACCGCTATTCATTAACATGGTTTGTTTATTTTCCCTTGTGAACGCCTACATAGTTGATATTTTTACTTGAACCGCAATCTGCGGCTACGAACGCGTTATCCAATTAACTGGAGGCTTAAAACAATTATAAATTAATGTATAAAATTAGTTTAGAACAGTAACACCATTTCATCATTTAGATTCCTGTTTGAACATATTCCACCCACCTGTCCCAATATCGCCCGCGCTCATGACTTTTCATCAAAATTTGGAACGTGTGTATAAAACGTGCAAAATGTTTGCTCTGGAAATGTGAGTGTGATTGTCACCTTTTTTTTGTATGAAACGTGCCTTCAAAGCGTGACTTGGCGGCGAATAAACCTGACACAATATTGCTTGTCTGTGCCATGTTTCCACAAAAAATAGCTTGATAATTTTTGGTAATACATATAGGTATTAGATATTAGTAACTGTACTGATTTGTCTACCTAGTATCTGAATTCTAAATTCTAAATCTCCATTTTGAAGGTAACACAAATACACTTTTAAAATGCGGAAAGTAAAAAAAAAGCATCACATTTAATCCAAAACACCATTTTTTACTTTCCTTATCCTATAGGAAGGAAAGTAATGTAATCGGGTCAAATTTTCGATGGTCAGTTTTTGATTCCAAAACACGTTTTGAGGTCCCTAGAGCCTAAATCCAAAGTTTCAGCCATTGGTCCGTGTGTGTATGGTCGTCCTTAGAAAATGGCCTCCTGCAATGTAAATTTAAAGTTTAAACTCAGTTTCTAGGTTAAACTGATTTCTAATCAAAGTGGTCACTCTAGTTAGTTAATTTTAAACTAAGTTTCAACTCAGATTTTGGTCCCGACCATAAATGAAGTCAATGAGATTTTTTTCTCTCTCTTCTAGCTATAAATTTCCCTCGGTTGAAGTTTTTAATTCAAGTTACCAAGAAAGCAAAGTTTCTAATAGAATGGTAAATTATTAACTACCCGTTTTAACTTTATAACTGAAGTAAGAACTGTAACAATGGCGGTATTTTGACCGCTTTTGGGCGGATTTCGACCGTTTTTTGGCGGTTTTCAGCTATACCGACTAAACGGTTAGAGATAAGGTAAAAGTTAGGGTAAAATAATACTCAAATAAGCATCATTCAATAGGATAAGGGAAGTCGTGTCATGTTCACACCAGATTTTTTACATAGGTAAAGCTAAATTTTTTTCCCTCTTACACCCCTTTTTTTTTTTTTTTTTTTTTTTTTTTTTTAAAAAAAAAGAGCTATGATCGGGATTATCGTCAGTGCTCTGTTGAAACTCTGCTATTCATTAACATGGTTTGTTTATTTTCCCTTGTGAACGCCCACATAGTTGATATTTTTACTTGAACCGCAATCTGCGGCTACGAACGCGTTATCCAATTAATTGGAGGCCTAAAACAATTATAAATGTATAATAAAATTAGATTAGAACAGTAACACCATTTCATCATTTAGATTCCTGTTTGAACATTTTCCACCCACCTGTCCCAATATCGCCCGCGCTCATGACTTTTCATCAAAATTTGGAACGTGTGAATAAAACGTGCAAAATGTTTGCTCTGGAAATGTAAATGTGAGTGTAATTGTCACCTTTTTTGTATGAAACGTGCCTTCAAAGCGTGACTTGACTTGTGCGGCGAATAAACCTGACACAATATTGCTTGTCTGTGCCATGTTTCCACAAAAAATAGTTTGATAATTTTTGGTAATACATAGGTATTAGATATTAGTAACAGTACTGATTTGTCTACCTAGTATCTGAATTCTAAATCTCCATTTTGAAGATAACACAAATACTCTTTTAAAAATGCGGAAAGTAAAAAAGCATCACATAATGGTCGTCCTTAGAAAATGGCCTCCTGCAATGTAAATTTAAAGTTTAAACTCAGTTTCTAGGTTAAACTGATTTCTAATCAAAGTGGTTACTCTAGTTAGTTAATTTTAAACTAAGTTTCAACTCAGATTTTGGTCCCGAGCATAAATGAAGTCAATGAGATTTTTTTCTCTCTCTTCTAGCTATAAATTTCCCTCGGTTAATTCAAGTTACCAAGAAAGCAAAGTTTCTAAATAGAATGGTAAATTATTAACTACCCGTTTTAACTTTATAACTGAAGTAAGAACTCTAACAACTCTCTCAATCTCATGGGAGATGAGACATTCACACCCACACAGCAAGATGGTTTGTAAGTTTGCTCACGTATCAAAAGTGCTGAGATAAATTTTCTCCATAAAACTCCCTCAGGGTTCTAGGATGTTTTCTCTATGTGTGGTGTCTTCTTATTTTCCCTATGATGTTTAAATTGTAAATTTATTTTACCTGTGTTTGCAGTCTGTATATTATGTTGAAATAAGACACTATTGCAATGTTTGGAGTCATGGAAGGAGTTCCAGGAATAGATGAATCACAACTATCTAAACTACATATCTACTAATAAATTATTTTCCCTATGATGTTTAAATTGTAAATTTATTTTACCTGTGTTTGCAGTCTGTATATTATGTTGAAATAAGACACTATTGCAATTTGCAATGTTTGGAGTCATGGAAGGAGTTCCAGGAATAGATGAATCACAACTATCTAAACTACATACATATCTACTAATACCAACAAACTATCTCATATTGATTATTTGAGAACCTTCTAAGCAGCCTTGCAAGTTTGTCGTCCTGTCTTTGAGGTTCAAGTTTTGCGCGAATAAACTTCCTCCGAATGATTTTGTATATTTATTTATCTTCATGTTTCGAAAATTCGAAATCTAATTATCTACCCTTTCAACTATAAACTAAACAGAAAATAGCACTACATATTTAGAACTGAACTTTTTGAGCTCCAAACTCCTGGTTTTAACTTTTTACTGTTTATTACTTCTACCATGCACTCCTCTCTCAATTACAGTAACTCAGTACATAAATTCTCCACTTCTGTTACCGTTAACCCTGTTTTCCTAGTTTTCCATAACTTTATATTCGCTCAGAATAGATTCCTGTTCTTTTCCTGCTGCTAATTAGTTTACGCCTCAACCCCTGTCCTCATTTATGAGAACTCGGTCTATGTTTCCCTTTTTTAATCGAATTAGGAGTGAATTTAATATTCAATAATAACCATGTTTATGTTTACATAAGTAAAATAGAATTAAATGTTGGCAACAAAAGCAGTGAAAATAAATTAGCGATGTCATAGTTTTCCGAAAGAGTAGATGAAAATTGATTTTCGGGAATTTCAGATGGTCGTTCTTGCTTCAAGTCACGTCGTATGCGGGTTTTGCTTTGAGTTTATTATTATTAACTTCTTCTTTGATTGGAAATGTTAAAATTTTCAATTTGTAGGTTGAATACTTCACAATTCAGTCAAATTTTGGAAAGCCCACTCAAACAGAATTCCCACTTCCGTGTCTTGAGGCTATTACTTTGTTCCATCTTGATGTCGTGGGAGGGAAAGGATTTGTCAGGTTGAAAGATTTTTATTTATTCTATGGTAGGGGATTTCAGTAGGCCAAACATACATAGGTAAAGCTAAATCAAAATTTTGAAGGTGTACCTTCAAAATCAAGCCCCCCCAAAAATTTAGGCAAGAACCGCCTATGACTATGATCTTGAAGAAAAAATGCAAGAAGTCAGATAAGTCCTCCATTTTGCTTCATTCGCATAAATATCTGTATTGGTTTGTTTCCTTCTTGTTCACAGGTAAGTTCATGAGGTTGAGGTCAGCAGTATGTGTTGTGAGAAATAACAAATCCTACCCTCGGATTCAGGTAAGGCATTTGGTATGGCTAAACTCTCGTAGAAACAGTCAACCCTCCCTGTCAGCAATTTTCTCATTTCCCTGAAAAAGAAAGCTCCCCTGTTTTGTGGTAGGGGTGATTCATTTCTCTCAATTCTCGGAATTGCCATTAAATTTTTTAGCCAACAAGATATTCAATAATGGATTATTCACATCCCTCATTTAGGAGAGAGATAGAGCTTCCATAATGTGAGTATTGTAATTTTTGTAAAGTGCATATAATATATTATTCTCAATGCATATTGTAGGTAGGTTACCTATACATGTAGGTACAACATATACTCGTCTCAAAGCATATTGTAGGGTTACCTATGTGCAACATACACGTACGTCTATTTTTTAGTTTATACACTGTTAGAATATTAGAAGTGCTATTTTATGTGAGCTTTTAACCAAATGAGACAGTATACCTATTACTTACATTAAAATATAAGGTGGTCCCAAGTTAACTCCCTAGAAACCCGTTAGATAGCTATACGAAGAACTACATAGATTCCAACACAGCTTCTTACACCAAAGGTGATAAACTTGAGAGCGGCGAAAAAGTAGGGACATGCTACGAAAGAGACAATACAGCTTCTACTTAATAATTATTAATTAATAATGCAAAGATAATGAGAATATGCAGAGGTAATGCAGCTTCTTATGACGAATAACAGTACTAACCTATAACGGGCATACTATGGCAGAGGCAATGCAGATACTTATTCCCAGGGGCACCATTAAAATAACTTCTTGCTATTATTTTTCCTTCTTCTTATTCAGAAAACAGAAAAACGAAGTATAGGTATGTATGTCTGGTGTTCGTGACAAGTGAAAAGTCCCTATGCTCTGCTTTGGATAATCAAGACATGTACCAAACATTTCCAACACAGGAGAGGGAGAGGGAAGGAGAGAGAGAGAGTGTGAAAGAGAAAGAAAATAAGAGAAAGTGGCGGAATAAGGGATAGAAAGAAGGAGAAATAGGAAAATGGAGAGCGAGAAGGGCGAGAGATATACGGGAGGGAGATGAAGATATAAGGAATAAATTTGGCAGGGAGAGAGAGAGGGTTAAGGGATGAAATGAGGGAAAGGGAGGGTTAAGGGATTAAGAAGGGATAGAGAGGGAAAGGTGAGTATATTATGTTAAAGTGGAAAACATGATAAATAGTACCCGAGGGACTTTACCGTGTAAAATACACAAGATATTAATAGGTAGAGGAGGGGGAGGAGATAATAAGTGCAGGACTTTATAGAGGAGAGTTTGAGGGGAGGGAGATAATTTTGGAGGAGAGAGGATAAGGGGGGAGGGGGAAGATTGAAAGGATAATAGAGTGAGAAATGACAAGATCAGAGAAACTAGGGCCTTTAGGATAGAAAATAGATGAGTAAATTGAGGTGGTTTGGGGATGTATTGTATTAGAGACAGAAGAGTTAAAATCTTTCTCTTCCTCCTCCTTCTTCTTCCTCCTCCTCTTCCTTCTCCTTCTCCTTCCTCCTTCTTCTTCTTCCTCTTAAAAAAATCTTTCTCTTCTTCCTCCTCCTCCTTCTTCTTCCTCCTCCTCTTCCTTCTCCTTCTTCTTCCTTCTTCTTCTTCCTCCTTCTCCTTCTTCCTCCTCCTTCTTCCTCCTCCTCCTCCTTCTTCCTCCTCCTTCTTCCCCCTCGGAGATAATTTTGGAGGAGAGAGGATAAGGGGGGAGGGGGAAGATTGAAAGGATAATAGAGTGAGAAATGACAAGATCAGAGAAACTACGGCCTTTAGGATAGAAAATAGATGAGTAAATTATTGAGGTGGTTTGGGGATGTATTGTATTAGAGACAGGAGAGTTAAAATCTTTCTCTTCCTCCTCCTCCTTCTTCTTCTTCCTCTTAAAAAAATCTTTCTCTTCTTCTTCCTCCTCCTTCTTCTTCCTCCTTCTCCTTCTTCTTCTTCTTCCTCCTTCTCCTTCTTCTTCTTCCTCTTCCTTCTCCTTCTTCTTCTTCCTCCTCCTTCTTCTTCTTCCTCCACCTCCTTCTTCTTCTTCCTCCTTCTTCTTCTTCCTCCTTCTTCTTCTTCCTCCTTCTTCTTCCTCCTCCTACTTCTCCTTCTTCCTCCTTCTTGTTCTTCTTCTTCCTCCTCCTTCTTCTTCTTCCTCCTCCTTCTTCCTCCTCCTTCTTCTTCTTCCTCCTCCTTTTTCTTCTTTCTCCTCCTTCTTCTTCTTCTTTCTCCTCCTTCTTCTTCTTTCTCCTCCTCCTCCTTCTTCTTCCTCCTCCTTCTTCTTCCTCCTCCTTCTTTTTCTTCTTCCTCCTCCTTCTTCTTCTTCCTCCTCCTCCTTCTTCTTCCTCCTCCTTTTTCTTCTTCCTCCTTCTTCCTCCTCCTTCTTCTTCTTCCTCCTCCTCCACCTTCTTCTCCTTCTTTCCACCCTCTCAAGTAGGTATGGGCACTTTTTCAGCTTTCTTGTATATGACATATGACAGCACATAAGGGCATTGTGATGCTCTGATCTCAATTTTATTTTAACCTACCTGCTTGAATTTTTCCATACAGACGCTTGTACATACTTTCTTTTCTAATTTTATTTTTTAGAAGACGAAAGACAAGAGAATGTTGTAAAGATCATTCTCCGCCTTAAGGAAAAAAGTTAAGGAGAGGGAAAGAACGAAAGAAAATGGTAAAAAGATCATCTACTCCTTAAGGAAGAAAGTTGAGAAGGAGATGGAAGATGAGGAGGAGAAGAAGAAGAAGAAGGAAGAGGAGGAGGAAGACGTGGAAAATTTCTTCAATCTCATTTACCCGTTTTCATAAAGGAATGCCTAAAAATGATTACAGACAGTTTCCACTCCTGTGAATAGGTATAATTATACGGAACCGTTTTTGCATCTTTTATTTACAGAGAAAAGCCCCACGCGCCCGTGAAAGATCAACTTCTGAGAGAAAAAGGAAAAAAGCAAGAAAAAAAATATTGCAATGAAGTTTTTAAAAAGAAATAACTATTGGGGATGTGTTGCATCTCATGTTTTTAAAGGTAGGTTAAATTATTGCTATTATTAGACTTGTAGTGAATTGGAAGGTTTATTTACTTTCTTTTCTAATTTTATTTTCAGAAGACGAAAGGCAAGAGAATGTTGTAAAGATCATTCTCCACCTTAAGGAAAAACGTTAAGGAGAGGGAAAGAACGAAAGAAAATGTTGAAAAGATCATCTACTCCTTAAGGTCGAAAGTTGAGAAGAAGGAGGAGGAGGAGGGGAAGGAGGAGGAAGAGGAGGAGGAGGAGGGGGAGGAAGAAGAAGTGGAAAGAAAGAAGGGAAGTAATTTTGTTTACCCGTTTTCATAAAGGAATGCCTAAAAATGATTACAGACCGTTTCCACTCCTGTGAATAGGTATAATTATACGGAACCGTTCTTGCATCTTTTATTTACAGAGAAAAGCCCCACGCGCCCGTGAAAGATCAACTTCTGAGAGAAAAAAAAAGCAAGAAAAAAAAATATTGCAATGAAGTTTTTAAAAAGAAATAATGGAGACAGCCAGCCGTTCCGTGAATGAACTTTATGTGTTTAGGATAAAATCCGCCCCGTGTGAGAATCGAACATGCGACCTAGCGCTTACAAGGCAGACCCGCTACCTTCCAAGGACTCCAAAATGGAGATTTTTTTCTTCTTTTTACTGAATCTATAAACAATCTGCATTTGAAAACCGGTTCTCCCCAAAAAGGCCCTACATCTGTTTAGGCCCTCTTGTATAAAAGTCTTTAATCCGTTTTCCCCCATTTCTCTTTGCCCTATCTCCTCTTCCATATTCTTTGTGAAGAAATAATAGAAAGTAAAAGAAATATTCCTTTTGAAAAAGTTTCTTTGCAACAGATTTTTGAAATTTTCAACTCAACAACCTTGGAGGATGAAAATTTCTTGTGTATGTATGCCTTCATTAGTTTTTTCCTTTTATTTCAAAAAATTTTTGGAACTGAGTATAGGAGGTCTTATCGTCCTGAAATCGAAGAAAGAGGAGGCTGGAATAGGAAAAAGCCAGCCGTTTCAAGAACGAACCTCTTTGTTTCGTGTAAAGTTCTCCCCGGGTGGGATTCGAACCCGCGATTTAGCTCTGACAAAAGGCAGACGCGCTATCTCCTAAGCTAACTAACCAGCAGGCATTGTGCCTCTTTGGAAGCTCACAGAAAGCCCTTTTCGAAGATATTGGCTACTTGAATCCATCATATATTCGTAATTTTCGTTGTCCTCTTTTCACGCAAAAACGGCTCGACCGATTTTGATGAAATTTTTTGTGGTTGTTCAGAACAGTACTGTGGGTGACATTATAGGCTACTTAAAATTGTCACTTTCTATCCTGATTCAAAATGGCGGCGCTTCAATGTCATGCCTCTTATACGCCGCGCTGATCCCGTACAAAGAACGGGTCAACCACTATAGTCAAAAATAAAAATAAGCAAAAAAAAAAAAATAAAAAATAAAAATAATTTGCAATTAGGAACCGATTCAATAATGACCTTTTAATGCCGAATGATGATTGATATAATGCCATCTTGTGTAGGTATGCCTTCATTAGTTTTTCCTTTTTTTTTCAAAAAATTTTGGAACTGAGTATAGGTGGTCTTATCGTCCTGAAATCGAAGAAAGAGGAGGCTAGAATAGGAAAAAGCCAGCCGTTTCAAGAACGAACCTCTTTGTTTCGTGTGAAGTTCTCCCCGGGTGGGATTCGAACCCGCGATTTAGCTCTGACAAAAGGCAGACGCGCTATCTCCTAAGCTTACTTTACTTTCCGTGTCCTCTTCTTTCTCATCAAATCTTTCTTCCCCAGTAATTTGAGACGTAAGCTAAGTAACCAACAGGCATTGTGCCTCTTTGAATGCCCACAGAAAGCCCTTTTCGAAGATATTGCTACTTGAATCCATCATATATATTCGTAATTGGTTTGTCTGCAATGTGTCAGAGTTGTCTCTCTTAAAATTGACATTGACAAAAAGATTGAGAACAAAAGCAAAAGAAGAAAAAGAGTAGGAGGAGGAAGACTAGGAGGAACAAGAAGAGAAGGAAGAAAAGCAAAAGAAGAAAAAGAGTAGGAGGAGGAAGACTAGGAGGAACAAGAAGAGAAGGAAGAAAATGACGAAGAAGAAGAAGAAGAAGGATGAGGAGAGAAAAAAAGACGAAGAAGAAAAAGAAGGGAAAGAAGGAGAAGAAGAAGAAGAAGAAGAAGAAGATTTAAACTGTTGCAAAGTCGGTAAATAAAATGGATGAAGCTACTACCTATCCAAAACTTGGAATTTCGAACAAAGAGAATTTTCAACGAAAAAGTTTTTTCCCCCCAAACAGAAGAAGAAGAAGAAGAAGAAGAAGAAGAAGAAGAAGAAGAAGAAGAAGAAGAAGAAGAAGAAGAAGAAGGATGAGGAAAAAAAAGACGAAGAAGAAAAAGAAGGGAAAGAAGGAGAAGAAGAAGAAGAAGAAGATTTAAACTGTTGCAAAGTCGGTAAATAAAATGGATGAAGCTACTACCTATGTATCCAAAACTTGGAATTCCGAACAAAGAGAATTTTCAACAAAAAAGTTTTTCCCCCAAACAGAAGTTTGTGTTTAATTTATTTGGTCTTTTTTATTTCACCTTTGTCAACTTTGTGAAAATCCTCTTATAATTTATCGCTGTCGGGATTTGGGGACGAAAATAGAAAGTTGTGGGGGTTTTAGGAGGATATTTAGGATAAATTCTTGTAAATATTTACTTTGGATTCACTTGTGAATATGAGTATTGGCGGTATTGAAATAATCATAATAATAAGTATAAAAGACGGTTTGGCCTCTGTTTTATGTTCGCGGATTTCGCGATTATGTTCGCGGATTTCGTGATTATGTTCGCGGATTTCGCGATTATGTTCGCGGATTTGGCGATTATATGTTCGCGGATTTGGCGATTTTGTTCGCGGTTTTGGCGATTATGGTCGCGGATTTGGCGATTTTGTTCGCGGATTTTGCGATTATGTTCGCAGATTTGGCAATTATGTTCGCGGATTCGCTTCCCGAATCGACATTTTGGATATTTGGCAAGCCTATGTATAGGTAACCTACCTACAATAAGCATTGAGAATAATATATTATATGCACTTTACGGCCTCTGTTGTTGATTTGTTCCTGTTTATTTTCCCTCCATTCCAACAAAATTCTCCGATCTGACCTACCTACTTTCATTGAGAACACAGACATGCGGTAGTGGTTTAAGGAATGGAAATACTCGGCCTCTGTTGTTGATTTGTTCCTGTTTATTTTCCCTCCATTCCAACAAAATTCTCCGATCTGACCTACCTACTTTCATTGAGAACACGGACTTGCGGTAGTGGTTGAGGAAATGGGAATACTCACTATACTCACTACTGCAAAATGTTCACAAAATATTTGAGGGAAGGAGATAAAGTACACACTATGTCACTACGCAGAAATATTTACTAAAGTTTTCTTTTGAACAAGAAAGAGAACAGAAGAGAAAGAAAATAGCTAAAGGAAAAATAAGCAGAAGAAGTAAAGAGAGAATGAAATAAGGAAGAGGAGGAAGAAGAAAGAAAGATAGAGGACGCAAAGGAGAAAAATAAGAAGAAACGAAGATGATGAAGAAGAAGAGATGAATGAAGTTGAGAAATTTTCGCGACAAAGAATTCGAAGGTTTAGGTTAACAACATGGTGGAATGAGGAGTGAGAATAGCGTTGTTACTTTGCTAAAAAGTTTTGCATACCTAGCCAAAGAGGAGGAGGAGAAGAAGAAGAGGAGGAGGAAGACTTGATAGAAAAACGTACCTAAAAAGAAGGAGAAGAAGAAAAGAGTGAAGAAGAAGAAGAAGAAGGCGAGGAAAAAGATCAAGGAGGAGAAGATAAGAAATAGTTTAAAGTGTTTAAACACAGCAAATTCCTTGAAAAGAGAGCAAATTCTTCGCAGAAATCTGATTTTCTCCTTTATGTTACACATACCTACTTGCCAATTTACACATACAAAGTTGGCAAATTTCATCAAAATCAGACAAGCTGTTAGAGAATTACAGCAAAATAATCTTAGAGACAAAGGAAAAATCATCGATATACATAAAAACTGGGAATTCGTTCGTTCAATTAAAATAAATGTACTTCATCTGTTTTCTAAACATATCTTAGCCCCTGACATAGGAAAAAAGTCAATGCCATTTTTAAAGGCATGTAATGTATTTTGTAAAATTATCCTGTTTACAATACAATAAATTGTACAAAGACCTACATATTACACTTGTAGGCTGTCCAGTAACCTCAATGCTTCTCAACACGGAATACCTCAAATCTTTTCATGTAGGTACTCTCCTAATGCTTACAAAACATATGAGGCATCGTCAATTAATATGTACCATCCTATGCCTACAATCCTACAAAACATAATATACATATTTATTAGGCACATGTGTTGTGTTGAATTTCACACAATGTGGTCCCATGTGCATGTCCGAGGAGCAATGTTAATTAAAAACCTTATATGTAGAAATGGAAAATGTAGAGGGGAAAGGCGTAGTACTGCATACTGCCAAGTCGAATACCATCTAAATTAGTGCTTTTCAAACGGTGTGCCACGAGATTTGGAATTTTTCCCTAATAGTGCCGCGCAACAACTTTGAGAAGCACTGATCTAAATAGACTAACACCAACCAACTTTCAAATTCCCTCCTCAACAAACATGACATCTATAGCAGAGATATTGAGAAACAATTTTTTTTTTTATTTATTTATTTTTTTTTATTTGGATGTTTAAACGCATTAATTTTATGCAATTACATAAACATTTACATAGGTATTAAAAATAATAAGTGTGGTCCCATGTGCATGTCCGAGGAGCAATGTTAATTAAAAACCTTATATGTAGAAATGGAAAATGTAGAGGGGAAAGGCGTAGTGCTGCATACTGCCAAGTCGAATACCATCTAAATTAGTGCTTCTCAAACGGTGTGCCACGAGATTTGGAATTTTTCCTTAGTGCCGCGCAACAACTTTGAGAAGCACTGATCTAAATAGACAGCACTAACACCAACCAACTTTCAAATTCCCTCCTCGACAAACATGACATCTAGCAGAGATATTGAGAAACAATTTGAACTGCTATTCGAGAGTCGCTTCAGGAGTTTAAGACGCCGCGCCGCGTTAACGCGAAGAGATACGCCAGTCCAACTGGAAAAATATTAAAAAAAAAAAAAAAAAAAAAAAAAAAATTTCAAAACTTTTTCAAAAGAGAAAAGGAGGAAGAGAGGACGGCGAAGAAAAATGTTGTTCTCGCGTGGGTTTTTAGTCCGTCCTTCCTTTATTATTACGATAGTAATAAAAAACGTATAGTGGACGGGCTATTGTATTCGCTTCGGTGTCGTCTGTGTGTCACTCTGTCCCCATAGAAGGACTTATCCAAACCTGGTCGATCTATTTATCAAATTAAAGGTCTTTTTACCAGGAACACGAAAATGGTGGTGCAAATTTTGTCCAGAAAACCATAAATTAAAGGTCTTTTTCCCGGGAACCCAAAAATGGTGGTGAAAATTTTGTCAAAAAAACCAAAAGCAAAAAAAAAAAAAAAAAACTGGATTTTGGGGGATTTTTTCACATTTTCTCACACAAATGAGCTCTGAACTCGAACTTTGTCGCGACGATCTATGAACTCAAAACGAGAAAGTTTTAGATAACACTTCTGTCGATCATTTAAGACCGGTTTTAGCGTCACCTATGTTAAGCTAAGCCGAGCAAGGCCAATAAATGGATGGGTGACAAAAGCAATAAAGGGAGAACAGGCTCTAGTCTTGATTTTAAATCATTACATGAAAGTAAAATCAAAAATCTGGTGTGAACATCACACGACTTTCTATTACATTAAACTTCTCAACTGTAACTCGGACAGTTCTAAAAGTTTCACCATTAGATTCGGCGTGAAAAATCCCATGTGGAATCAACTATTCACTTGCTTATTTGGTAACGGTTCACAAATAAAAGAGAAATTTGTTGACACAGGGGAGTATCGAACCTGGATCAACTATTCACATGCTTACTTGTTAATGGTTCACAAATAAAAGGGAAATTTGTTGACACCGGGGAGTATCGAAACTTCTCTACTGTAAGTCAGAGAGTGCTAAAAGTAGCACCATTCGATTCCGCGTGAAAAATCATATCCAATCCAAAACTCATCGTCGGTAATGAAAACTGTAAAGGCGTGTCCAGTTGTCCACAAATAGTCGACCGGTGTCGACTGAACCGTTCACACTTCCTCGACAACATAGATTTACCTCGTCGATCGACGGCCGGTCTACTATGTTTAATGTTTAGTTAGGTAGTTAGTCCATTTGTTCTTTCTTATCTTTGTATTGTACTTATTTTTGTCCTCTTTTGATGCAAAATATAACATACCATACGATTAATAATAATAATTAACATAATATTTTGCTGCTAAGTAGGTATATTTTGGGAATTAGGAGGTCAGCTCTAAGCTATCAACCTCTAACGTCCTAACCCTAAGACTTTTCTGGTTTGGGAAGACCATTTCCCTTTTTCCTTTAAAAGAAGAGAAATGTGCTTCAGAAGGGGGGAAATCGTCTCAGATTCCGAAAGGAAAACAAAACTCTCCTTTCCACTCAGATTTTCCTTTGGTTAAAGAGATGTCAGCAAGGCAGTGAGTAATGTCTATCAGGACAAGATACCTATTTAAAGCCCCCGGAATATTAAATTGAGAAATTTAACTCTGCAATTTCTCTAGTTGACATCTATTACAGCTTTCTGTGACAGGAATTTAATTCCCAGGATGCAAGTAGGTGTAACTAACACGCAACACGCTTCAAACATTAGGCGTCAGGGGATTGAAATATTAGAGGTGGTGCTGCAAAAACGCCAAGTATACCCTAACCGAGTTAGATTCATATTTTGAATAAGCCTAACCCAAATTTGAGGGCTGTTCGCCCCTACGCCTAAACACCCAAGTGGGCTTTTTGTGTTGGTGTTGGGCTGATTACTAACTGAGCTCGAAGATCTGGGTGATCTTTAATAGCGATCTTCGTTAGGTGATTCTAACCGAGTTAACTTCTTGCATTTTCGGATTTTTCGGATGGTCATTTTGTTTTGGCAAATTAACTGTTGAATATTTTTTGAAAAGGTTTAACAGGAGGGAACTGTAACTGCTCAGGTCTTATCGTCCTGAAATCGAAGAGAGAAAAAAGACAGGACAGGAGAAAGCCAGCCGTTCCGAAAACGCACATAATCCGTTCAGGATAAAATCCGCCCCGGGTGGGATTTTTTTTTCTTTTCAACAAATACTTTGTTTTTATTTGAACAAAATAGGTAGATAACTTCTGTTTAGGTACATAACGTCAATTTAACCCGCGATACTTAGGTCAATTTACCCCGCGATCTAGCGATTACAAGGTAGACGCGCTACCAACCAGGCTAAGTAGACTGGCAAAATTTTACACAATCCGATTCGTTTACAATGTACACGAAACCAGTTTGGCACGCATCGTGTAAATCCACCTTAGGCCAGCCACTCACTATCAGGTATACCTGACAGGCACGGCTGAAAAGGTCCGAATGTCAGGTCTACCTGATACTTGATGAGCACACACACTATCAGGTAGACCTGACAGGCACGGCTGAAAAGGTCCGAAGGTCAGGTCTACCTGATACTTGATGAGCACACACACTATCAGGTAGACCTGACAGGTACGGCTGAAAAGGTCCGAATGTCAGGTAGACCTGATACCTGATGTGGTCTACCTGATAGTGAGTGTGGCTGGCCTTACGAAACGATTCCCACCCGTGCGCGACCTGGCAGCCTTCACTTCACTTAACTTATATTAAGAAACTCTTTACTTCTTCATTACGGAAACTCTATCTAAACTCTTCAGCTCCTTACCCAGCATTTCATTAAAATATAAATTGAAAAATTTTCCCCTTTGTGCCAAAAGTACCTGGGTTAATTCTTATGCGCTCTCTCCTTTCCCTCTCTCCCTCTCTCTCTCCCTCTTCCTCTCCTCTGTATTTATTTCTGTCTCTCTCTAAGCTCTCTCGATTTTCCCTTTCTCCTCTCTGTCCGGCTCCTCTAAGCCCGTATTCAGGATTTTAGTGGGGGGGGGGGGGGGAAGAATTCGGATTCCGGAGAGTGAATTTTCGGAGGAAGGATGCTCCAAATTTTCAGAGTCAGTAAGGAATAAAAAAAGAGTCCTTAGGGGGATTTAAAGACATACACACACTTATTCGTCACCTTATGTCTCCATGCTGGATAAGTTTACGGTTGTGCATTGATGATACCCCCCACCCACACTCAGACCGTCTGACAGACCCAGACCTGTCAGACAGTCAGAACGTGTGTGGCGGAAAGAGCTCGAGACATGAAACCTAGGTCTTTGCTTGTTTTCCGTGACCGTAAGATAGGCATGGTACCTACTACCTATCTCACGGTGCTGGAAGGAATGTGGAGTTTAAAACCCCCTTGGACGCCCAGAAACAATATCTGGGCACCTTCCGTGTCCTGAAAGAACTCTTTAGAATGAAACTGAGACCCAGGTCTTTCAAACGGTTGGTCGCTGCCGGCGGGACCCTGAATATAGAGAGGTAGTGGATTGGAAAACAATGAATAGGTAATTCAAGTGTGGTGTACAGGAGATATGAACAATGTGGGAATATGAGTCAATGAGTTAACCAGGGTCCTGAGTTCCTGAGTCTCACGACAATTTAACAACTAGCCGGTTGATTGAACGGTTTCCAATTTTTTACTGGGTTTTTTTTTTTTTTTTTTTTTTTTTTTTTTTTTAGCTGAATTTCCTCTAGGGGATGATGAGCTATTCATTTCTGACGAAAGTCACAACTTAGGGTCAGGGTTGTGTTTTTTCCTTTCAAAGAGGTTTGATAGAGGGAACTAAATCAACGAAGGTCGTATTGTCTATAAATCAAGAGGACATACAGGTAGCCATTCCGATATTATTATGTTAAGGCGGTCTCTTCTTGCTCCCTTGTGTGCCGCGTCCATTTTAGTTTATAGTGTGTCCAGATCAATGTGACAGCAAAAAAATAGGCATTGTTGCCAAACATGTCACATGTGCAATGGTAGAGAATCTCTAAAAGGGGAGTTAATTTTGCACAGTGCTTCCTCCGACAGTTGAACAAAGTCAGGTAAGGCGATATCCACCTTACCTGTTCTGGAATCCAACCTCTGAACTTAGAGCTACCTCTGCATTTTAGAAGAGAGAGTTCATCAAAAATAGACCTTCACCTGAATTGCAACAATGTAAGGATTTCCTGCAATCTTATGGGTTCCTTCATTTTGGGTTGATGACTCATTGCTGTCACATTGATCTGGATGAACGTTCTATTGCACTCGGATAACGAACCATATCGGTTTAGGATAAAGTTTCCCCCGGACGGGAATCGAAGGAACTACGTTAACTACGACAAGATTGACCCGGTAATAATCGGAAAATTTTTTGGCCAATTTGAATATTCTTAATCCTGAGTTGTTAAACCGCGGCATC
This sequence comes from Diaphorina citri, assembly GCF_000475195.1. Taxonomy (NCBI): domain Eukaryota; kingdom Metazoa; phylum Arthropoda; class Insecta; order Hemiptera; family Psyllidae; genus Diaphorina; species Diaphorina citri. The sequence continues at coordinate 82,321 of NW_007378029.1, read as the reverse complement.
AAGGTACATCGGACCCTGTTATCTGTGGAAAAGTGTTATTTTAGTTATAGGGTTATAGCTAACGCCAATATTCAAAGAGTTCCGGTACCCAGTCACCCGATTGGGCTTCCGGCACTTTAGTTTTTTCTCAGTCTATTATACGCGCGGCATAGGTTTTTGCATTGCGTAGTAGTATAGGGATGTGATGGATCATGAAATTGTAGCTAATTATACCTACATTGTTGAATAATAATTAATACCTGTGATAGTATAGGTACAATGCTAATGGCGCCTGACAACATGTATACCATGTGACACATACCTATTTATTATACAGATGAATAACATGTGATACACATTGATAACACAGATGTTCGCTAGCATGGCAATCAGGTGTGTGAGGGAATAGAGGTAAAATCTTTATTGAATTTAAACTATCTTTCTTAATAAATAAATTTTGAGAACCTTTAGTGTAATGCTGAAAATCGTGGAAAAATATATAACGTTTGCTGGAAATATAGAAAAGTAAGAAGTTGTATGTAATGTTTTGTGTGTGTATGTATGTTTGTGTGTTACGCTGAAATAGACCTTTCGTTAGGGTAAAAGAACACTCAAATAAGCATCATTCAATAGGATAAGGAAAGTCGTGTGATGTTCACACCAGATTTTTCTATACTCGTATGTATTTCGTTGTCCTCTTTTCACGCAAAAACGGCTCGACCGATTTTGATGAAATTTTTTGTGGTTGTTCAGAACAGTACTGTGGGTGACATAGGCTATTTAAAATTGTCACATTCTGTCCTGATTCAAAATGGCGGCGCTTCAATGTCATGCCTCTTACGCCGCGCTGATCCCGTACAAAGGACGGGTCAACCACTAGTCAAAAATAAAAATAAACAAAAAAAAAATTAAAAATAATTTGCAATTAGGAACCGATTCAAGGTTGACCTTTTTAATGCCGAATGATGATTGATATAATGCCGTAACAATATCTCGGGAACGGTATAAGCTAGAGACTTGAAATTTGGTATGTAGTTCACAAATGTGACAAGGATGCAACACAATACGTTTAGTTAAGATGGTTGCTGCGCTTGGCGGTATTTTAATCCAATCCAAAACTCATCGTCGGTAATGAAAACTGTAAAGGCGTGTCCAGTTGTCCACAAATAGTCGACCGGTGTCGACTGAACCGTCCACACTGCCTCGACAACATTTACCTCGTCGATCGACGGCCGGTCTACTATGTTTGGACACACCTTAATATTAACATAATGTTTAGTAAGGTAGGTAGTCCATTTGTTCTATCTTATCTTTGTATTGTACTTATTTTTGTCCTCTTTTGATGCAAAATATAACATACCATACGATTAATAATAATAATTAACATAATATTTTGCTGCTAAGTAGGTATATTTTGCTTTGGGAATTAGGGGGTCAGCTCTAAGCTATCAACCTCTAACGTCCTAACCCTAACCCGTCCTAACGTCCTAACCTTTTCAGGTTTGGGAAGACCATTTCCCTGTTTCCTTTAAAAGAAGAGAAATGTGCTTCAGAAGGGGGGAAATCGTGTCAGATTCCGAAAGGAAAACAAAACTCTCCTTTCCACTCAGCTTTTCCTTTGGTTAAAGAGATGTCAGCAAGGCAGTGAGTAATGACTATCAGGACAAGATACCTATTTAACGCCCACGGAGTGGCTGTGGAAGGGCGAGGGGTTTTCCTAATTTAATAGGTGTTTATATTGATAGATAATAAAAATTAACGCATTTAACATCTTGTTTAATGTTTATAGGAACACAGGCGTAGAATAATGTCTACTAATCCCGGGTCGACAGACTCTTGTTGACTTATGACATCAAGCTATGAGTTCTTTGACTCTGTTTTTTCTATAGAGGGAGAGAGACTTGCATTTACCCTCCAAAATTAGTGGAGATGTCTAAATTACGTATGAACGTAATACAAGTGAAACATTAGTGGAGATGTCTAAATTACGTATGAACGTATGTACGTAATATGAAATTTTTCATTGACTATCGTATTGTTATATCCCACATACTAAAAAAATAGCAATTATACTGCGAACACAACAACTTCAATCGACCGAAAAATCAATACTAATAGATTTATCGATTAGAAATTTCTAGCATAAGCATTTGAGATGTTTTTGAATAAGCCTAACCCAAATTTGAGGGCTGTTCGCCCCTACGCCTAAACACCCAAGTGGGCTTTTTGTGTTGGTGTTGGGCTGATTCCTAACTGAGCTCGAAGATCTGGGTGATCTTCGTTAGGTGATTCTAACCGAGTTAACTTCTTGCATTTTCGGATGGTCATTTTGTTTTGGCAATTTTTTTTTTTGGCAATTCAACTGTTAATATTTTTTGAAAAGGTTGAACAGGAGGGAACTGTAACTGCTCAGGTATCATCGTCCTGAAATCGAAGAGAGAAAAAAGACAGGACAGGAGAAAGCTAGCCGTTCCGAAAACGCACATAATCCGTTCAGGATAAAATCCACAAATACTTTGTTTCAACAAATACTTTGTTTTTATTTGTTATTTGAGGTTATTTGAACAAAATAGGTACATAACTTCTGTTTAGGTATATAACTTACTTAGGTCAATTTAACCCGCGATCTAGCGATTACAAAGTAGACGCGCTACCAACCAGGCTAACTAGACTGGCAAAATCTTTACACGATCCGGTTCGTTTACGATGTACACGAAACCAGTTTGGCACGCATCGTGTAAATCCACCTTAGACCAGCCACTCACTATCAGGTATACCTGATAGGTACGGCTGAAAAGGTCCGAATGTCAGGTCTACCTGATACTTGATGAACACACACACTATCAGGTAGACCTGACAGGTACGGCTGAAAAGGTCCGAATGTCAGGTAGACCTGATACTTGATGTGGTCTACCTGATAGTGAGTGTGGCTGGCCTTACGAAACGATCATACGGATTGAAAATCAGAAGATAGGAATTTATACTTTTACGTTTTACGAGTATGTTGTACTTATGAAAAGGATAAAAAAATGGATATTACCCACTTAAAAAATAAAAACACTAGAATTACCCACTTAAAAGAGACTAACATAATTAAACAAAGAGGATTATTGAATTGCATATTGCATAATGCATAATTGAATTGCATAATGCAATTCAATAATCCTCTTTGTTTAATTATGTTAGTCTCTTTTAAGTGGGATATTCTAGTGTTTTTATTCTTATTGGTAATTAAATTAGAATAATTAGACAGGGCGGTAGGTAGGGGGTGGGGTAAGGGGGTCCAGGTCCCCCCCTCAGGCTTATATTTTGCCCTTTATAAAATCCGGAATACGGGCCTGCAGGTAGGTAGGTAATTAGTAATTACCTAATTACTATTAGTAATTACCTAATTACTAATTATAATTATGAGTTATTGTTCGAAAAAAGCATTAATGAATAACTATTACAGTCGACGTAAAATTACAAAAAGATTTTATCTATTGAATAGTTATTTAATTATTTATTCATTATTATGATTTATGAATATACGAGTACCTATTTAGAACAATAAGAATTTGTCTACAGTCGACAGTCGATGTAAAATTTCAAATTGTAGGTAAAATTACAAAAAAAGATTTTATGTATTGAATATTCATTATTACTAGGTAGTTACTTACTCATTGGATATCTATTGGATATTTTCTACAAGGGATTGATTGATTGATTGATTGATTTGACAAGGCAAGAGAAGGCTTAAAGGAGAAAGAAAGAGAGAAGGAAAACAATAGGGTCGAAAATGAATTGAAAGATATCGTACAAAAGATATGAATTATTGGAGTGAGAGAGAAGACAGTGGTGTGTGTGTGTGTGAGAGAGAGAGGAGGGAAAGTTTAACAACCCTGGGAAACCCCACAATGAAGAGAGATAATTAATTGTATCTCTCTCTCTCTTTCCTACTTCCTCCTTCTCTCTCTTTCTAGTTTGGTCAAGATTGAGAGGATTAGAGAAAGAGACATAAAGAGAGAGGGAGAGAGAGAGAGGGAAAGGAAAGAGGGAGAGAGAGAGAGAGACCCCTAAAAAGTGAAATCAAATTAGAGCCAATAAAATTTATTGTAGGGGAGGTAGGCAGGGGGAGAAGAGAAGAGGGGAGGTGGAATAAAAAATAATAATAAAAAAGGCCATGTTAAATTTAAATTGTTAATGAGTGAAAGGTAATACACATAGGTTCTAAATTAAACAAAACACCTCTTGCTTGTTATACATAATTATTACTCTTGTGTTGATTTTTACTTTTTATTTTCCATGCTATAAAAAATGTTCACCTTGTTTTGTTTAACAAACCCCCCCCCCCCTCAACTCACTC
>NW_007378029.1:67984-77969 GCF_000475195.1 Diaphorina citri | reverse complement strand
TTCACCTTGTTTTGTTTAACAACCCCCCCCCCAACTCAGCAGACGTTTTTACTTTCTATTACCTATGTACATATGTACATTCTGTATTAGCAACAACCACTTTTTGCTAAAAAGTGGTTTTTTAGCGAATGGTCTGTATAGCTGTTGAGTATATTTTTGTTGTGTGTCTTGTGTCTGGAAACGAGAAGTTTTGACTTTGTTTATAGTCACATTGATCTGGATGAACGTTCTATTGCACTCGGATAACGAACCATATCGGTTTAGGATAAAGTTTCCCCCGGACGGGAATCGAATAAACTACGTTAACTACGACAAGATTGACCCGGTAATAATCGGAAATTTTTTGGCCAATCTGAATATTCCCTGAGTTGTTAAACCGCGGCATCAAGGTACATCGGACCCTGTTATCTGTGGAAAAGTGTTATTTTTTTAGTTATAGGGTTATAGCTAACGCCAATATTCAAATATTGAATTGTGAAAACAGATTAAAAATCTCCGCTCTATTTATAAATATGCAGACAGTATTTTATAAATATGCATATACATGTACTGTACTGGACTACAAGGATCTGGGTTGATGAGTTATTTTTATAGGAATGCTAACAAATGTGGTTTAGTGTATCGGTTATGCAAAAAGGGCATACCTACATGTAGTTATATTATGTGAGCTCTGAATGGCAGGCCATTCAGAGCTCACATAATCAGCCTCGTGAGGACAATTGAGTAGCTACTTTATTCGAGTAGCGACCAGTGGCGACATTACCATTGTAAAAAGATCATTGGTATATGGAAATTAATTGCAAAGAATTCACTTAGTAATGCTGTGATATCCACAAAAGTTGTGAAAAAGCTCTGCTTTACCACAAAGAATTAATGATTTGATTTTCGATTTTCATCAAATTTGACACATATGTTTAACACTTAGCCCGGCTCTGTGCTTGAAGTTCGAGGTACACTCAGCCTCGTGAGGACATTGAGTAGCTACTTCTTTCGAGTAGCAACCAGTGGCGACATTACCATTGTAAAAAGATCAGTGATATATGGAAATTAATTGCAAAGAATTCACTTAGTAATGCTGTGATATCCACAAAAGTTGTGGAAAAGCTCTGCTTTACCACAAAGAATTAATGATTTGATTGATATTTTTTAGTGATTTGATTGATATTTTTTAATGATTTGATTGATATTGTTTCCTTATTCCAGTTTGCAGATGAGTTACCCAAAGAGATTGAAGATGTGTGGGCTACACTATGCTCCTGCTGGCCTAACAACATGAAAGTTATCATACGTTACCTGATCATCATGTCTGGAATGGCACCTAACCAACTACTCAACTATGTAAGTTAAACCAACTACTCAACGAAATTTGGTATGTAGCTGAGCATGAAAGTTATCATACGTTACCTGATCATCATGTCTGGAATGGCACCTAACCAACTACTCAACTATGTAAGTTAAACCAACTACTCAGTGGGCATGATACACCCTAGGAATGTATCACACATAGCTGACTCAAAAACCCACCGAGTATGGACAAATGAGACAAACTGTCAGAAGACTTTTGACTGTGTTCGAAACCCGCTCGACCCCGTAATAGAAAATGAAAATATAGGTATATTCTCATTTACTGAAGGTAAAGACAGAATCGCGCTAAAATAAGAGGCACTTGGTGAATTTAATTCAATTTATTTTATTGTGATTAGACTGATAAATAATGAAATAATTGGACTTACCTCTTTACTTCGATGAAGTCATAACATCAGTCATCCGATTTATCCTGGTAACCAGAAAGACTTGGGTTCAAACCCCAAGCAGGACATGTAATTTTAAATTATTTTTATGATTTATTTGAAGAAAGAAAAAAATCACTATCTGTGTGTTAGCAGTAGAGAATGCCTCAATCGCTCAGTCCCATTAACTGCTCCCTAACCCATTTTTGAGAAAGCCAAAAACCATTTTCAAGTTCTGTTGTGGTGACCATTGGTTGTCACGGATAATAGACATTGGATTGGACATACTACAGGATGGTCATGCTATGACACGGACTTGTAAGGCCATTAAATTTCCAGAATAAGTATCTGACAAATTTAGACTGTACATTTTCAATGAGTTTTGTGTTTTTCTCAGTTAAAGGGTTCCATATCTACTCAAGTTTACTTCGCACCAGAGACATGTATAAAAGTTTTTCACATAATATAACTACAAAATTTATTTTAAAAATGCTTTATTGCAACTAGGTATTAAATTTTACTTAGATTTGTACACTTGATTGGAGACTTGATAACTTTGTGAATGTCCATACAACCCAATAGTTCGTAGAGATTCGGTAGCGCTCCGCCCCGCCATGTCAAGAAAGTTCGACAGCGCTACAAAAAGATATTATACGCCACAGACCAAGTAGCCATTTTCAGGTGGTTATAGGTAGAGGAATTGCTTCTATTTGACTGCTACCTACATGAGATTTTAGTCCCACATGTAGATTTGAAATTGAAATATTCATGCTTGTAGGTTTAAGTGAAGAAATACCTACATGCATATTCGTATTATGTTGGAAAAATCACTGATCACTGGATAATCTGGATATTGGAAACATTAATCTAGTCCTAACGTTGAACAATACAGCTACTCTAATCCCAACACAAAACAATATAAGAAGTATACCTATAACAATAATTGAGTAATCTCTGTTCTCAGAAATACAATCGCAAAAATATTCCTTGAGATTTAACTATCCTCGTATGTATCATGTATGTACTAAATGTACTTGTGTGTATAATTTATGTACTTGTACCTACTACACATATTCCAGGATAAGAAATTTTATGCTTCTCCTACTGAATTACTCAATGCTTATGACGAAAAGCTATAAATTATATGATTAAAACTACAGGGTGACTAGAAATTGTATGATTATAAATACAGGGTGGTCTCAAAGATAGCTCCAATCAAATAATGAGCTGTACAACATAGTATAACCGATTGTGGTCTCAAATATTCGATTATAAATTATACCTATCAGTTATGGTTTCAATTGATGAAAATTTATCGATTGTACACCTCACAAAGCGACCATTTTCCTTGATTTCAGTTGCACATAAATAAGGGTGCAACAGTCCTAAGTACTAGGACTTTACACTCAAAATTTTTGTTAGAAACTTCCTTTATTTCCCTTTATTTCAGCGGCAAATAAGTTATGAAATCAAAAGCTCTTATGTGACATAAATTACATAAACAATTATTAGACGGTCACCCATCCATATCGAAGCTCGAGGTTTCTTAACCTAAAGTTTTTCGTAGGCTGGTATGTGGGAGACCACCCTGTAACAATTTTGTCACATAGTATGAAGACGACTCATGTCTAAGATAAACTCCTAAACACTAGGAATACTTCTGAGTTCTGATCCATAATTCTATTCTATTTGATAATGAAAACGCTAAAACAGTAGCTATTTCTTTTTGAAATTTTCTATTTTTATTTGATAATTTGGAACGTCCTCACATAACTCTATGAATGTATGAATCATAATCACAATACGATTTAGTTCTGAGGAAATTTCCAGTTCTACTGTAAATTATTTTGGTTCTGTGCTGGGAGTTTGGAACAATTTTATCGATTAGCTAATACTCGTATGTACTTTATCGACCGATCAATGACAAGGCATTAGGACATTACAAGTGTAAATAAGAAGATTGATGATAAAACTGAATCAATTCAATCAATAGTACTTGAGGTACTTGGGAACGCTAGGATGTACGAAAGTTGTGAAAGGTCTCTGCTTCGCCAAAAGAAGCATGTATTCGAGATTTGGTTTTGATTTAATTTTTTCAATGGAAATCGTCTTAAATTAAATACCTTCCTTCCTGAATAAGACCCTTTAATAACCTATAATAGCATACGATTAATCGTATTAATATCAAGAACGTATTCTCCATGTGTTAATTATACTTTTACGGTCACAATCACAACCATATACTATGTGTGAGTGTGAATTCGTATTCTGATTCTACTGGACATCTAATTTGGAGTCGAGTGGGTTTGATTGTTCCAATTTTCCATAGTGTTTCGTAGACTTGATATTCCTGTGAGCGGACAAAAAGCCCACTCACAGGCTTACGTGCAGGGTTAAACAGCCCTAAAGAATGGGTGAAGCTTCTAAGAATCTAGTGCTGATTCATCTAGTGGTTGCCCAAAATGCTTGTAACTTGTAAGCTCATATCTTACAAAGATCTAGGGATTCTAGATTTTGTAGTTGGACCGAGGAGGAAAATGGGATAAGAGAAAGCCAGTCGTTCCGAGAACGAATCTTATCTCTTTAGGATAAAGTTCACCCCGGGTGGGAATCGAACCGGTGACCTAGCGCTTACAATTCAGATGCTCTAACCCTCCAAGCTAACTTGGCTGGCTAGGTGGCTAGGTATGGCAAGGTGGCTAGGTATGGCAAGGTGGCTAAGGTATTTTCAATTTGGAACTTTTGAAAGTCGAGATGAGATAGTGGTATGAGAAGAAAGAAGAAGAGATTATATATTTTTAAAAACATACATAAACAATCTGCCAATGTTAATCTATCAATAGGCTACAATAAGTTTGCTCAATGTTGTATCATGTCCCCAAACACAGGTACTTATTGATCCACCCTCGTAAGTGGGTAATTCTAGTGTTTTTATTCTTAATAAAATCTTAAATGGTATTCTTAAATGGTAATTAAATTAGAATAACTAGACAGGGCCTGCAGGTAGGTAGGTAATTAGTGATTACCTAACTACTAATTATTCTTAAATGGTAATTAAATGAGAATAAGTAGACAAGGCCGTAGTTAAGGGGTGGGGTAAGGGGGGTCCAGGTCCCCCCTCAGGCTTATATTTTGCCCTTTATAAAATCCGGTAGGTAGGTAATTAGTAATTACCTATAATTACTAATTATAATTATGAGTTATTGTTCGAAAAAATCATTAATGAATAACTATTACAGTCGACGTAAAATTACAAAAAGATTTTATCTATTGAATAGTTATTTAATTATTTATTCATTATTATGATTTATGAATATAAGAGTACCTTATTTAGAACAATAAGAATTTGCCTACAGTCGATGTAAAATTTTAAATTGTAGGTAAAATTACAAAAAAGATTTTATCTATTGAATATTCATTATTACTAGGTAGGTAGGTACTTACTCATTGGATATCTATTATCTATAGGATTTTTTCACAAGGGATTGATTGATTGATTGATTGATTTACGTGCTTTATTTTACAGTAATATGACAAGGCAAGAGAAGCTGCTTAAAGGAGGAAGAAAGAGAGAAGGAAAACAATAGGGTGACATAGGGTCAATAATGAATTGAAAGATATCGTACAAAAGATATGAATAGTTGGAGTGAGAGAGAAGACAGTGGTGTGTGTGTGTGTGTGTGTGTGTGTGTGTGTGTGTGTGTGTGAGAGAGAGAGAGAGAGAGAGAGAGAGGAGGAGGGAAAGTTTAACAACCCTGGGAAAACCCACAATGAAGAGAGATAATTAATTGTATCTCTCTCTCTCTCTCTTTCCTACTTCCTCCTTCTCTCTCTTTCTAGTTTGGTTTTGGTCAAGATTGAGAGGATTAGAGAAAGAGACATAAAGAGAGAGAGAGAAAGGGAAAGGAAAGAGGGGGAGAGAGAGAGAGAGGAAGAGAGAGAGGAAAATAAAAAGAGGGAGAGAGAGAGAGGGAGAGGGAGACCCCTAAAAAATTAAATCAAATTAGAGCCAATAAAATTTATTGTAGGGGAGGGAGGCAGGGGGAGAAGAGAAGAGGGGAGGTGGAATAAAAAAAAATAAAAAAAGGCCATGTTAAATTTAAATTGTTAATGAGTGAAAGGTATACATATACACATAGGTTCTAAAATAAACAAAACACCTCTTGCTTGTTATACATAATTATCAATTGTACTTTCGTGTCTTTTTTTACTTCGCAAAACCCGGTCGACTCGTTTCAAATCGAATTCTTGTTTCGCGGCTATCAGCTCTGTTTGAACGAAATTATTTCCGAAACGAGAAAAAAACGAAACGGGGAAAAAATTCGACAGCAACCGTAACGTTGAAACTGGCACGACAAACATTCGTTGACAACTGAACCTCTATTTTGAAGGACAGGAGGCGGATTTTTGTTTTGTTAATGGAAAACTGTGGAAATATCTTGTCGCGCGCGGAAAACACGCGTGCGCATGCCGGCGAAATGTTCCGTAGACTAACCTGAGACTGAAAGTTGACTAGCGGAGTTCGTACGGTACCTACCCGTATTATTGTACTTTCGTGTCTTTTTTTACTTCGCAAAACCCGGTCGACTCGTTTCAAATCGAATTCTTGTTTCGCGGCTATCAGCTCTGGTTGAACGAACGAAATTATTTCCGAAACGAGAAGAAAAAAAAAAAACGAAACGGGGGAAAAAATTCGACAGCAACCGTAACGTTGAAACTGGCACGACAAACATTCGTTGACAACTGAACCTCTATTTTGAAGGACAGGAGGCGGATTTCTGTTTTGTTAATGGAAAACTGTGGAAATATCTTGTCGCGCGCGCGGAAAACACGCGTGCGCATGCCGGCGAAATGTTCCGTAGACTAAACTGAGACTGGAAGTTGACTAGCGGAGTTCGTACGGTACCTACCCGTTTTTTGTGTTTTTGTGCCCAAAAAACGATATACGATGCCTTAAAACGGCTTTTCTTTTGTGGAATTTTATTACCTACCTGGTTTAAATTTGGGGGAAAAAAATCGGTAAAAAAGTAATAAAATTAATGGAAAGTGACTAATCCCTCCGTAGAAAAAGTTACCTACTAAATCCGTATTTTAGGAAGTCACTGGAACTACATATAATTTCGTTATTTAGTTAATGGGATTTTTCGGTTGTAATTACGAGTATTTCCTACCTATATTACGAGTATTTCCTACATTTTGTAGATTTACGATGCCTTAAAACGGCTTTTCTTTTGTGGAATTTTATTACCTACCTGGTTTAAATTTGGGGGAAAAAAATCGGTAAAAAAGTAATTTTAAATTAATGGAAAGTGACTAATCCCTCCGTCGAAAAAGTTACCTACTAAATCCGTATTTTAGGAAGTCACTGGAACTACATAATATAATTTCATTGTTTAGTTAATGGGATTTTTCGGTTGTAATTACCTACCTATATTACGAGTATTTCCTACATTTTGTAGATATTTCTTTTTCGAATAAATTTCACTTTTTACGGTATACATGCCTGGATTGCCATTATTTATTTCGCGACATTATATTTCCTAGTGTTACCGGGGGTAGCGCTACTGGCGACAGTTTTTATCGTCGCGGTCGCGCGTCGCGGGGTGATAATTTTTAATTTCTCGCCCAATGTTCCGTAAGTCGTAAAAATGGTTCATTCTCTACCCGGGGTTTTTTTAATTACTTTCGCGCAGTTTGCTTCCTATTTATTATTCTTTTTGTGTACCTACCTTGCTTTTTTACGAACAATATTTTCTTCTTGGCGCTTATCAGTACGTCTATGTTAGGTTCAATCGCCGAATTCGCAAAGAGAAAGAGAAAATACATGGCGTTTTTGAAAGCATCTTAATTTAATTTGTTTGAAAATGAGTTTATGTCACTTGCTTGGATTTGAAGAGTAGGTAGGTAGTCCCCTAGGTTTGTGAACGGGGACTGTTACAGCGCCTCTGTCAGAGCAGAGGTGTTTTTATGTATTTGAAGGGTCTTTACTTTCCTTGTCTTATAACTTTACTTTCCTTGTCTTTTTATTATTATTATTATTATTTTTTTTTTTAAATTAGGCAAGGTCTATTGTAATAACTAAGCATTGTACAATATTAAACCCATAAAATAAACGAGACCTTGTTTAGACTGCTGGGGTAAAGGGACTTTTTAGTCTCATTCGAGCAGGATAAACAAGGTATATTCTATTCTATTGTATAAGCGGCTATTTTTCCCGTGTTTAATGAGTTTTTCTATTGATAATTTTATTATTGTTTCAGGCATGAACAGTACGGAGAGAAATGTGGACGCGGCGTTGTTATCCAATACATATTGTCGCTCTCAGATGCATCTATCAGAACAATTGGCCCAGCTTCATCCAGAACTTACCATGCCTATGTTTTCAGGTGAGTAACTTGTTTCTATTGAGGAACAACGTCCCCTTGGTGTCCAAGGCCCGGGACTGTACCGAACAGTCTCCGGGACTGTATAGAACAGTCATAGGCCAACAATCATTTCAACATGAACCTGTAGTCCCAGACCCAAGGGTATCATTTATCATAGTAGATTCAATACCTACCTATTTACTCATGGCCTTTGCCAACACGCCTTGTCATGTCAACACACAAGCCTTGTATTAAAGAGACTATGCCAGCTTAGTTAGCTTGAAGGGTGGCGTGCCTGCTTTGTAAGCGCCATGTCGCGGGTTCGATTCCCGCCCGAGGAGAACTTTGTCCTAAACAGATAGGCTGACTTTGTACTAACTTATCCCTATCCTCCTTCTCTCTTCGATTTCGGAACGATAAGACCTTAGCAATTAGGTACAGTTTCCTCTATACAGGATAGGCTGACTTCATTTTCATTTTTCAAACATAGCAAAAGGTTCTCTCTGTCCTTGTCAGGTACAGGAATTTGTAAAGCCACATTTAGGATTTTGTAAAGCCACAATCAAATATCTCAAATCACTTTTCGTTTATTCTTTTCTTGCAGAGATCACGCATAGATTTCAAACAGCCAGGCCTGAGGTTCGCCAGATTCTGCTCCAATATTTGCTCCCCTGGCTACACAATATGGAGTTGCTAGATCCCAATGTACCCCCCGCCAATCCTCTCTCCTACTATCAGGTATGTTAAGCAACGCCCTGCATGGTTGGTATTTGAACGGGTGACTGTGTGGGACTTGACGATTTCATGTGCTGGTTGTAGCTCTTTCGGGGATGCTCTCAGCCTCTTGAAGACAATGGAGAAATACCAGTAAAAAGGGTGTAGATCCCAATGTACCCCCCGCCAATCCTCTCTCCTACTATCAGGTATGTTAAGCAACGCCCTGCATGGTTGGTATTTGAACGGGTGACCGTGTGGGACTTGACGATTTCATGTGCTGGTTGTAGCTGTTTCGGGGACGCTCTCAGCCTCTTGAAAACAATTGAGTTGGCTGAAATACCAGTAAAAAGGGTGTGAAAGCTTAATACCTTCGTGAGTGGAAAAAAGACAGTTTTGATTGAACGGTTCCCAATTTTTTACTGGATTTTTTTTTTTTTTTAAGCTGAATTTCCTCTAGGGGTCTAGGGGATGATGAGCTATTCATTTCTGACGATAGTCACAACTTAGGGTCGGGGTTGTGTTTTTTCCTTTCAAAGAGGTTTGATAGAGGGAGGAACTAAATCAACGAAGGTCGTGTCGTCTCTAAATCAAGAGGACATGCAGGATAGGAGAAAGCCAGCCATTCCGATATTATTATGTTAAGGCGGTCTCTTCTTGCTTCCTTGTGTGCCGCGTCTATTTTAGTTTATAGTGTGTCCAGATCAATGTGACAGCAAAAAAATAGGCATTGTTGCCATGTGCAATGGTAGAGAATCTCTAAAAGGCGAAGCTATATTGCACAGTGCTTCCTCCGATAGTGAAACAGAGTCAGGTAAGGCGATATCCACCTTACCTGTTCTGGAATCCAACCTCTGAACTTAGAGCTACCTCTGCATTTTAGAAGAGAGAGTTCATCAAAAATAGACCTTCACCTGAATTGCAACAATGTAAGGATTTCCTGCAATCTTATGGGTTCCTTCATTTTGGGTTGATGACTCATTGCTGTCACATTGATCTGGATGAACTATACAATAAATGTAATATAGCGATAGTTTCTCTCTTTCCAAAATACCACCATCCTATGATGGTCGGAAGAACTAAACATCAAATAAAAATAAACAAATGAACAAAAAAAAAAAAAATTAACAAGAAAGAAAGAAAAAAAAATGGTTGAGGAAACTATAAAGGTGTGTC
>NW_007378029.1:51655-67675 GCF_000475195.1 Diaphorina citri | reverse complement strand
CGCAGCGGGCGGTCTCCCTCTCTCTCTCTCTCTCTCTCTCTCTCTCTCTCTCTCTCTCTCTCTCTCTCTCTCTCTCTCTCTCTCTCTCTCTCTCATTCATCACACCCACTTATTACACCTACCTCTATCTGTCTTTGTTTAGTTCGAAGAGTGTTTCCAACATTGACTAATGTCATAGGTGAACGTGTGGGTGAGAAAGAGAGAGAGAGAAAGAGAAGAAAATGAGAGAGAACATAATATTTGGGAGTGAACGACACAAAAAAAGAACGTTTTAGGAGAGAGAGAGAGAGAGGGAAATATCAAAAAGTGAAAGAAAAAAATGGAGAGAGAAAGGTAGAAAAAGACATAGGGGAACAAGGTAGAAAGAGAGGGACGGAGTGTGAGAGAGAGAGGGGGCGACAATGTCCCAATTGTTTCAAAATCATACTTAATATCAAGATTAATGATGTCCTCATTAGAGCGAGCGAGCGAGAGAGAGAGAGAGAAAGAGAAAGTAGTGGAGTGAGAGAGATAGAAGAGGAGAGATACTATAGCGATTAGAGAAGATAAGGGGAAGAGGAAAAGAGAGAGAGAGAGAAAAGGTAAAAATAACAAGAGAGAGAGAGAGGAAAAGTTTTTTCCCACGGGAGGGCGTGATTATCAATCAATCAAAATATGAAAACCTTACACAACATTCTCTCTCTCTACCTCTCTCTCTCTCTCTCTCTCTAATGTAATTTAATCTCACACCATTTCGCCTATAATGTCCTTTTCTCTCTTCGTTTTTCTCCCTTCTCTCTCTCTCTCTCTCTCCCACTTTTCATCAGAATTTAAGACGATAAAAGAGAAGCAGAAAAAGAAGGAAAACAGAGATTACCATACTATGTATTGGATATAAGGAAGGGAATTGATAAAAGTATGATAAAAAAAGTAAGAAAGAGAGGAAGAAGTGGAGTAGAGGAAAGGGAGAAAGAGAATGAGATTAGAGAAGGACTTTGATGTTTACCAAAAAAGAAGAATAAAACGAGAGAGAAAGGAAAAATCAAAGAAGATAGAAAGAGAGAATCTATGTAAAACAGAAAGAAGCGAGAAAGAAATAAAATGAATAATAATAAAAAAAAATCAAAGGAGATAAAAGAGAAGAGCAGGGTGAGAGAGAGAGAGAGAGAGAGAGAAATAGAGATTGATTGATACTACACATATTCCAGGATAAGAAATTTTATGCTTCTCCTACTGAATTACTCAATGCTTATGACGAAAAGCTATAAATTATATGATTATAACTACAGGGTGACTAGAAATTGTATGATTATAAATACAGGGTGGTCTGAAAGATAGCTCCAATCAAATAATGAGCCATACAACATAGTACAACCGATTGTGGTCTTAAATATTCGATTATAAATTATACCTATCAGTTATGGTTTCAATTGATGAAAATTTATCGATTGTATTGTACACCTCACAAAGCGACCATTTTCCTTGATTTCAGTTGCATATAAATAAGGGTGCAACAGTCCTAAGTACTGGGACTTCACACTCGAAAATTTTGTTAGAAACGCCCTTTATTTCCCTTGATTTCAGCGACACATAAGTTGTGAAATCAAGCTCCTAAGTGCCATAAACAATTATTAGACGGTCACCCATCCATATGGAAGCTCGAGGTTTCTTAACCTAAAGTGTTTCGTAGGCTGGTATATGGGAGACCACCCTATAATAACTATTTTGTCACATAGTATGAAGACGACTCATGTCTAAGATAAACTCCTAAACACTAGGAATACTTCTGGTGCTCTATTGTCTATTCTATTATATTTGATAATACATGCTCTAAAATAAAATGACATTATGGATGATTATTCTGCTATTTGATATTGAAAATTCAACTCTGAAACAGTAGACTTCGTTATGTATTGGATTATTCTATTTTATTTGATAACTTGGGACGTCATCACATAACTCCATGATTTATAAAATACGGTTTATCATTTATTTCTGAGGAAATTTCCAGGTCTCTAACTGTAAATTATTTTGGTTTTGTGCTAGCAGGTCGGTTTGCAGTTGTACACTCAGCTTCATGAAGAGTTGGGTAGCTAGGTATTTGAACTTTGAGGACCGAGACCGAATATATACTTATTCGAGATTTGATTTTGATTTAATTTTTTCAATGCAAATCGTCTTAAATACCTTCCTTCCTCAATAAAATCCTTTAATAACCTATAAGTAATAGCATACGATTAATCGTATTAATATCAAGAACGAAAAAAAAGGGAGTTCGAAAACCTTGAATACGGATTGAAAATCAGAAGATAGGAATTTATACTTTTACGTTTTACGAGTATGTTGTACTTATGAAAAGGATAAAAAAATGGATATGCAATTCAATAATCCTCTTTGTTTAATTATGTTAGTCTCTTTTACGAGGGTGGATCAATAAGTACCTGTGTTTGATATTAGTGGAGATGCCGAGATACAAGTGAAAAATTAGTGGAGATGCCGAGATACAAGTGAAAAATTAGTGGAGATGCCGAGATACAAGTAAAAAATTAGTGGAGATGCCGAGATACAAGTGAAAAATTAGTGGAGATGCCGAGATACAAGTGAAACATTAGTGGAGATGCCGAGATACAAGTGAAACATTAGTGGAGATGCCGAGATACAAGTGAAAAGTTAGTGGAGATGCCGAGATACAAGTGAAAAATTAGTGGAGATGTCTAAATTACGTATGTACGTAATACGAAATTTTTCATCGACTATCGTATTGTTATATCCCACATACTAAAAAAATGGCAATTAGGTATTCAGAAAATTAAAATATAGGTAGGTATATTCTCATTTACTGAAGGTATAAGGTAAAGACAGAATCGCGCTAAATAACTTGATGAATTCAATTCAATTTATTTTATTGTGATTAGACTGATAAATAATGAAATAATTGGACTTACCTCTTTACTTCGATGAAGTCATAACGTCAGTCATCTGATTTATCCTGGTAAGCAGAAGGACTTGGGTTCAAACCCCAAGCAGGACATGTAGATAATTTTAAATTATTTTTATGATTTATTTGGAGAAAGAAAAAAATCACTATCTGTGTGTTAGCAGTAGAGAATGCCTCAAATGGCCTCAATCGCTCAGTCCCATTAACTGCTCCCTAACCCATTTTTGAGAAAGCCAAAAACCATTTTCAAGTCCTGTTGTGGTGACCATTGGCTGTCACGGATAATAGACATTGGATTGGACATACTAATACAGGATGGTCATGTCATGCTATGACACAGACTTGTAAGGCCAATAAGAATAATTAAATAGTAAGCTTTCAACTTCGAAGAGCGGGAATCGAACCCGCGGCCTAGCGCTTACAAGGCAGACGCACTACCAACTTGAAAAGTTGAAATCCAAACGAAATGGTGAGGCAGACGAATCTTGTATGTAGTTACATACTCGTAAGTGTCCCAAGTACGTAGGGCTGATATGCCCCGTTGAAAAACAAACACCAACACAAATGTCGGTTGAACTTTGATTAGAGTTGAACCTTTTAGCCAATCGATCCCAGTGAAATGTTGAGAGAAAAGCCTGATGTGACCTTAGCACCCTTACCAGTTGGTACTTCTTGAGACTGCGCCCCTGGTTTTCGAAGTGAACTGGAGAAAAAGAGCTGTCTCTCAGTTAAAAGACAAAATAAAATACCTAGCTCGTCTGCCTTGTAAGCGCTAGGCCGCGGGTTCGATTCCCGCCCGGGGCGGATTTTATCCTGATGGGATAATGTTCGTTCTCGGAACGGCTGGCTTTCTCCTATCCTGTCTTCCTTCTCTCCTCGATTTCGGGACGATAAGACCATAGCAGTTAAAGTTCCCTCTGTCAAACCTTTTAAAAAAAAAAAAAAAAAAAAAAAAAAAAAAACCATTCTCAAGTCGAGGCCACCCATCAAAGGCTCAAAACAGTGTGGGGCAGAAAGCATAGCGCATCTAGTATCATAGCTCTCAGTTCTATGCGGTTTGAAATCGTTGCTTCTCTCTACCTGCTTGAT
The DNA here is from genome assembly GCF_000475195.1 of Diaphorina citri. Lineage (NCBI taxonomy): Eukaryota > Metazoa > Arthropoda > Insecta > Hemiptera > Psyllidae > Diaphorina > Diaphorina citri. The sequence goes on along the minus strand of NW_007378029.1, from coordinate 63,669 downwards.
GCTCTATGCTCTTAACTCTGTTTTGAGCCTAAGGTCACCGCTCAAAAGTATTTACTATGATCCTTGTTCACTCCTCCTAAGGGCCGCTTCTAAAAAAAAAAAAAAAAAAGTCATTCTCAAGTCGAGGGCACTCATCTAAGACTCAAAACAGAGTAGAGCAGAAAGCATAGCGCATCTAGTATCATAGCTCTCAGTTCTATGCGGTTTGAAGTCGTTGCTTCTCTCTACCTGCTCAATGCTCTATGCTCCCCATGCTCAATGCTCTATGCTCTTTCTGTTTTAAGCCTAAGGTAGCCGCTCAAAAGTATTTACTATGATCCTTGTGCACTCCTCCTTACTAATTTAATTTGATTTTATTCATCTTGTGTTTCAGTATTGCAGTAATGATGTCACGAGGCCAGGCTGTAGAAGGGAGGGTTGGGGGTCTGTGGAAGCCACAGAAATGGTTCTAAATAACCTGTTCTATATTACAGCCAAGGTAAGTGGTTGAAAACACACGCAGTTCGATTTTCAGATCCTTGTTCACTCCTCCTTACTAATTTAATTTGATTTTATTCATCTTGTGTTTCAGTATTGCAGTAATGATGTCACGAGGCCAGGCTGTAGAAGGGAGGGTTGGGGGTCTGTGGAAGCCACAGAAATGGTTCTAAATAACCTGTTCTATATTACAGCCAAGGTAAGTGGCTGAAAACACACTCAGTACGATTTTCATCAAATTTGACACATATGTTTAACACTTAGCCCGGCTCTGTGCTTGAAGTTCGAGGTACATTCGATTTTCATCAAATTTGACACATATGTTTAACACTTAGCCCGGCTCTGTGCTTGAAGTTCGAGGTACACTCAGCCTCGTGTCTGCCTTGTAAGCGCTAGGCCGCGGGTTCGATTCCCGCCCGGGGCGGATTTTATCCTGATGGGATAAAGTTCGTTCCTGAGAAAGTATTGCAATCGGTCCAAATTTTCAAAATCGGGAAATGGTTGGAAATATCCGTTTTGGGATCCCCTGATGTCAAAAAAGGGGTTTCATTGCTGTGTATTTCATAGCAATGAAACAAGAGTTTATTTCAAAGTAATGAAACAACTGCTACATTTGACGTTTGTGACTGTTCTTTGTTAGTGGTTGAGGATAACGATACATTTTGTTGACGATTAATCCAATTCACTTTCAGATGCAATGTTGCTCTGGTTGCCAAATAAAAGCACAGAATACCAATTAATCATAGGATATTTGTCTTCAATAGGATTTTCTTTCTAATCACGTAGATTTCTTATCACTCTTGTCATTTGCTAACTGAATAGATATGATTGTGAAGAATATGTAAAGACTGTTTGATAATTGTAGTGACAATGCTATAAGTTGAAATCTTAGAATCCGTTTGAACGGTGGTAATTTTAAGGTCTAGTTTTACCACCGTGGATTGTCTCAGGATTGAGTTTAATCCGAGGTTGACCTATATAAGTATAGGGAAATCCTCGTTTAACCTCAATCCCGAGATGATAAACCCCAGCATAAGTGTCATGGAAAACTACAAATACAAACGGTATTCAAATGACGAGCTTTTTTATCTTCAAGCTTCTAGTAATAAAATAGTTTTAGAATGTTTTAAACTTTACGTCACTTTTACGGTCACAATCACAACCATATACTATGTGTGAGTGTGAATTCGTATTCTGATTCTACTGGGCCTTGGACCTCTAATTTGGATTTGGAGTCGAGTGGGTTTGATTGTTCCAATTTTCCATAGTGTTTCGTAGACTTGATATTGACTTAATGCTCTGGCATACACAAAAAGCCCACTCACAGGCTTACGTGTAGGGTTAAACAGCCCTAAAGAATGGGTTAAGCTTCTAAGAATCTAGTGCTGATTCATCTAGTGGTTGCCCAAAATGCTTGTAACTTGTAAGTTCATATCTTACAAAGATCTAGGCATTCTAGATTTTGTAGTTGGACCGAGGAGGAAAATGGGATAAGAGAAAGCCAGTCGTTCCGAGAACGAATCTTATCTCTTCAGGATAAAGTTCAACCCGGGTGGGAATCGAACCGGTGACCTAACGCTTACAGTTCAGACGCTCTACCCTCCAAGCTAACTTGATTGGCAAGGTGGCAAGGTATTTTCAATTTGGAACTTTTGAAAGTCGAGATGAGATAGTGGTATGAGAAGAAAGAAGAAGAGATTATATATTTTTAAAAACATACCTACATAAACAATCTGCCAGCCTCTGGCTGGTTGCCAAATAAAAGCACAGAATACCATTTAATCATAGGATATTTGTCTTCAATAGGATTTTCTTTCTAATCACGTAGATTTCTTGTCACTCTTGTCATTTGCTAACTGAATAAATATGATTGTGAAGAATATGTAACGACTGTTTGATAATTGTAGTGACAATGCTATAAGTTGAAATCTTAGAATCTGTTTGAACGGTGGTAATTTTAAGGTCTAATTTGAGCACCGTGGATTGTCTCAGGATTGAGTTTAATCCGAGGTTGACCTAGCTATATAAGTATAGGGAAATCCTCGTTTCACCTTTCACCTCAATCCCGAGATGATAAACCCCAGCATAAGTGTCATGGAAAAGTACAAATACAAACGGTATTTAAATGACGAGCTTTTTTATCTTCAAGCTTCTAGTAATAAAATAGTTTTAGAATGTTTTAAACTTTACGTCGCCAGCCTAGTTAGCTTAGTTGGTAGTGCGTCTGCCTTGTAAGCGCTAGGCCGCGGGTTCGATTCCCGCCCGGGGCGGATTTTATCCTGATGGGATAATGTTCATTCTCGGAACGGCTGGCTTTCTCCTATCCTGTCTTCCTTTTCTCTTCGATTTCGGGACGATAAGACCATAGCAGTTACAGTTCCCTCTGTCAAACCAAAAAAAAAAAAACTTTACGTCTATGCTTATCTGCTTACTTTATTTCAGGAATTCGAGAAAAAATACGTCAATAACATCAATTATTGTACTTCTTTTTTCCTTTCTTATATACAGGTGTAATTGTTATGATCTTCATTATTTCTGGTATTTTTCCTGCTTCTATAATTTCATTTATTAAAATCTTTATTGAATTTAAACTATCTTTCTTAATAAATAAATTTAGGGAACCTTTAGCGTAATGCGTAATGCTGAAAATCGTGGAAAGATATAATTATAACGTTTGCTGGAAATATATAGAAAAGTGAGAAGCTGTATGTAATGTTTTGTGTGTTACGTGTGTGTATGTATGTTTGTGTGTTACGTTGTTTGTGTGTGTATGTATGTTTGTGTGTTACCTTTCGTTGTCCTCTTTTCACGCAAAAACGGCTCGACCGATTTTGATGAAATTTTTTGTGGTTGTTCAGAACAGTACTGTGGGTGACATTATAGGCTACTTAAAATTGTCACTTTCTATCCTGATTCAAAATGGCGGCGCTTCAATGTCATGCCTCTTATACGCCGCGCTGATCCCGTACAAAGAACGGGTCAACCACTAGTAATGAATAAATAAATGAAAAACCCATGTTTACTCGTTTTTCAGGACGAGGAAGAAGACTCGTACAACGTTAAACCAACTACTCAACTATGTAAGTTAAACCAACTACTCAACTATGTACCTAAGTTAAACCAACTACTCAACTATATAAGTTAAACCAACTACTCAACTATGTAAGTTAAACCAACTACTCAGCTATGTAAGTTTTTTTTTTTTTTTTTATATAGACCCGCCACACGCAAAAATACATTTCTGCAATGATGCGGTCGGTCTTGTTATATTTTATTGGATACTCAACACTGATTTACATTTTTCTTTGTAACTTGTATATGGGGTAGTTAAATCCAAATGGTAGGAGTGTCGGTTGTATAGAACTTGGGCTGAAATTAAACCAACTACTCAACTATGTACCTAAGTTAAACCAACTACTCAACTATGTAAGTTAAACCAACTACTCAACTATGTACCTAAGTTAAACCAACTACTCAACTATGTAAGTTAAACCAACTACTCAACTATGTAAGTTAAACCAACTACTCAACTATGTAAGTTAGGTCGTATTTTCCCATCTTAAACTGACACGATTTCCCCTCTTCTTAAGCGCATTTCCCCTCTCTTAAAGGAAAATACGGCAATGGAACAGTTGCGCTTACGTGGGTGAAGTTTCTAAGTCAAAGAGCAGAAAAAACGAGGAACAATGGAATTTTCCTTTTTCTTCTACGACTTCTAGATCCCGAGATAAATCGATTTAAAAAATACCGGTAAATCTTGAACTTTGACGTCACGGCATACGCTCCCGTACGCGATGACGTCACATCAAATGTCCCGAGCAAAGCTCCCTCGCAAGCAACACATTAATGTGTTTGTGCATATGTTTCTGCGCATTTCTTTCTGCTCCTCCGCAAGCGTGCTTGCATACTGGCGCTACCTAGCGGACGAAAATAGCAACTGCGTTAAGTCTGACGTCACACATCTTTGAACTCTTTCATTAGAACGGAAAATTAAATTTTCGACCTTTTACAGTTATTTTTTCGAAGTTTTGACCTCAGATTTGGATTTTTCACAACTTTTTACATAGGAATGAACCATTTATTAATAATTTTTACCCATTTGCAACTGCTCCATTAGTTCAACCACTAGGTGGCGTGGTAGCGCCTGTACTAAACTATTGTAAGATGGCGCATTCCCAACCATAGTAGAACAAAATGGGTGAGAAGAGAGACAATTAATGTGCTGGGTCAACACGAGACCACCAGAAAGCAAAACGTTGTCATAATTATTAGCAATGAAATACCGGTACAAATTTTTGCCGATGGTGGGGACCGAACCCGGGATCTTCTGCATTACAACTAACCGCTGGGCTAAACAGTGTCCTCATATTAGTGGATGTGCTCCATTTTTCATACCAATTCTCCCTTTTTACTTTCCTTATCCTATAGGAAGGAAAGTAATGTTTATTTATTTATTTATTTACACTCTAAGCAACAAGGCCATGTGTAATCGGGTCAAATTTTCGATGGTCAGTTTTTAGTGTCAAAACACGTTTTGAGGTCCCTAGAGCCTAAATCCAAAGTTTTAATAATAATAATAATAATATTAATAATAATAATAATAATAATAATAATAATAATAATAATAATTGGTGATAGGGTGCTACAAGTTAGGGTGGAAGAACTCTTATTGGGTTGCTTCCCCTGATTTAGGTTGTTGGAATGCTATAATAATATTATTATAGTGTTGGGCTTACCGATGTAGAGTTTCATATTAGAGTTCCGGAACCCAGTCACCTGATTGGGGTTCCGGCACCCTAGTTTTTTTCTCAGTCTATTATACGCGCGGCATAGGTTTTTGCATTACGTAGTATAGGGATGTGATGGATCATGAAATTGTAGCTAATTACATTGTTGAATAATAATTAATACCTGATAGTATATAGGTACAATGCTAATGGCGCCTGACAACATGTATACCATGTGACACATATTTAGATATTTTACAGATGAATAACATGTGATACACATCGATAACACAGATGTTCGCTAGCATGGCAATCAGGTGTGTGAGGGAATAGAGGTAATATTCAGGATTTTAGGGGGGGGGGGGGGCAACAATTCGGATTCCGGAGAGTGAATTTTCAGAGGAAGGATGCTCCAAAATTTCAGAGTCAGTAAAGAATAAAAAACGAGTCCTGGGGGGATTTTATCCTAAACCATGATGCCCCCCACCCACACTCAGACCGTCTGACAGACCCAGACCTGTCAGACAGTCAAAACGTGTGTGGCGGAAAGAGCTTGAGACCTAGGTCTTTGCTTATTTTCCGTGACCGTAAGATAGGCATGGTACCTATCTCACGGTGCTGAAAACCCCCTTGGACGCCCAGAAACAATATCTGGGCACCTTCTGTGTCCTGAAAGAACTCTTTACAATGAGACTGAGACCCAGGTCTTTCAAACGGTTGGTCGCTGCCGACGGGACCCTGAATATAGAGAGGTAGTGGATTGGAAAACAATGCTGCCCTTCTCAATGGCACTTGAGTTTTGTTCAAAGTCAAGGCACTACCTATATCGTCTGTTAGTTATTTTTCAGTAACAGCCGACAATGTTGCTTTGGATCAGTGGTATCCAATCGTTTTGGATGCTAGTTTTATGATAATAGATCAGTTGCGCTTACTTGGGTGATGTTTCATAGAGCAGGAAGTATGAGGACCAACGGAATTTTTCTTTTTCTTCTACGACTTCTAGATCTAGAGATAAATCGACTTTAAAAATACCGGTAAATCGTGAACTTTGACGTCACGGCATACGCTCCCGTAGGCGATGACGTCACATCAAATGTCCCGAGCAAAGCTCCCTCGCAGGCAACGCATTAATGTGTTTGTGCGCATACGTTTCTGCGCAGTTCTTTCTGCTCCTCCGCTAGCGCGCTTGCATAGTGGCGCTACCTAACGGACGAAAAAAACAACTGACGTCACACATATTTGAACTCTTTCATTAGAACGGAGAATGAAAATTGAATTTTCGACCTTTTACAGTTATTTTTCCTCAGATTTGGATTTTTCCCAACTTTTTACATAGGAATCGACCATTTGTTATAATTTTTACCCATTTGCAACTGCTCCATTAGTACATTAGGTAGGTACATTCTACAGCTACAGTACAGTACTACAGTAAATTGCTAGGTTCTACATATAATAGCACAATGTATTAGGAAAGTACATTCTCTTCCTCTTCTTCTTCTTCTTCTTCTTCTTCTTCTTCTTCTTCGACTTTTCCCATGTGCAGATGGGGTCGGCGGGCGTCTGTCGTGGGCCTCTCAATCATCTTTAGAGTGATCGCTTGAGGCCTGGTTTTGGCTAAACAAAATTTTCCGAGTGGGATGCCCTTCGCACTCAACCTTCGCTATTGATATAGCATAGGGAAATTTGGGCTAGTCTACTCCCTGTTTATAGTCCCCTAGCTAGACGCTGATCTACTCTCTGTTTATAGCCCCTCAGCCAGACTATTAATCCCGAGATAAATCGATTTAAAAAATACCGGTAAATCGTGAAGTTTGACGTCACGGCATACGCTCCCGTAGGCCATGACGTCATAATTTATGACTCCCGCTTCGTTTGTTTGTGCGCAAGCGTTTCTGCGCAATTTGACGTAAAATCTGACGTCACAACTCTTTGAACTGTTTCATTAGAACGGCAATTAAAAATTGAATTTTCGACCTTTTAAAGTTACCTTTTCGGAGTTTTGACCTCAGATTTAGATTTTTCACAACTTTTTACGTAGGAATCGACCTTTTATTAATAATATTTTCCCAATTGCAATTTCTCCATTAAAGTGCCAAGAGGAAGAACGTACTAACCCACAAAATCCGATTTTTTCAGCTGCAGTTTAGAGGTTATTAGAACCAGCATCCCAAGACTTATGTACCTCCCGCTTCGTTTGTTTGTGCGCAAGCGTTTCTGCGCAGTTCGACGTGAAATCTGACGTCACAACTCTTTGAACTTTTTCATTAGAATGGCAATTAAAAATTGAATTTTCGACCAATTAAAAATTGAATTTTCGACCTTTTTTTCGGAGTGTCGACCTCAGATTTGGATTTTTCACAACTTTTTACATAGGAATCAACCATTTATTTATAATTTTTACCCATCTGCAACTGCTCCATTGTGAAAACATAAAAATCTCCGCTCTATTTATAAATATGCAGATAGTATTTTATAAATATGCATATTATACATGTACTGTATTGTACTGTACTGGACTACTGCATGGGATCTGGGTTGATGAGTTATTTTTATAGGAATGCTAACAAATGTGGTATAGTGTATCGGTTATGCAAAAAGGGGCATAATATGTAGAGTTATATTATGTGAGCTCTGAATGGCCTGATAGGGCGCAAAATTTATTTAAAAAATGCTTTATTGCAACTAGGTATTAGATTTTACTTAAATTTGCACACTTGATTGAAGACTTGATAACTTTGTGAATGTCCATACAACCCAATAGTTCGTAGAGATTTAGTAGCGCTCCGCCCCGCCATGTCAAGAAAGTTCGACAGCGCTACCAAAAGATATTATACGCCACAGACCAAGTAGCCATTTTCAGGTAGTTGTAGAGGAATTGCTTCTATTAATCTATTTGACTGCTACATGATATTGTAGTCCCATGTAGATTTGAAATTGAAATATTCATGCTTGTAGGTTTAAGTGAAGAAATACCTACATGCATATATTCGTATTATGTTTTTAAAAATCACTGATCACTGGATAATCTGGATATTGGAAACATTAATCTAGTCCTAACGTTGAACGTATACCTATAACAATAATTGAGTAATCTCTTTTCTCAGAAATACAATCGCAAAAATATTCCTTGAGTTTTAACTATCATGATTTTTCTATACTCGTATGTATCATGTATTACTGGCGACAGTTTTTATCGTCGCGGTCGCGCGTCGCGGGGTGATAATTTTTAATTTCTCGCCCAATGTTCCGTAAGTCGTAAAAATTGTTCATTCTCTACCCGGGGTTTTTTTAATTACTTTCGCGCAGTTTGCGTCCTATTTATTATTCTTTTTGTGTACCCTACCTTGCTGTTAATTTTTTTTTTTTTTTTTACGAACAATATTTTCTTCTAAGATTGTATACTCTTGGCGCTTATCAGTACGTCTATGTTAGGTTCAATCGCCGAATTCGCAAAGAGAAATAGAAAATTTTGAAAGCATCTTAATTTATTTATTTTTTTTTTTTAAAGAGGTTTGACAGAGGGAACTGTAACTGCTATGGTCTTATCGTCCCGAAATCGAGAAGGAAGAGAGTTTTTTAAAGAGGTTTAACAGAGGGAACTGTAACTGCTATGGTCTTATCGTCCCGAAATCGAAGAGAGAAGGAAGAGAGGGATAGGAGAAAGCCAGCCGTTCCGAGAACGAACATTATCCCATCAGGATAAAATCCGCCCCGGGCGGGAATCGAACCAGATAGGAGAAAGCCAGCCGTTCCGAGAACGAACATTATCCCATCAGGATAAAATCCGCCCCGGGCGGGAATCGAACCCACGGCCTAGCGCTTACAAGGCAGACGCACTACCAACTAAGCTAACTAGGCTGGCAATTTAATTTGTTTGAAAATGAGTTTATGTCACTTGCTTGGATTTGAAGAGTAGGTAGGTAGTCCCCTAGGATTGTGAACGGGGACTGTTACAGCGCCTCTGTCAGAGGTGTTTTTAATATGTATTTGAAGAGTCTTTACTTTCCTTGTCTTATAACTTTACTTTCCTTGTCTTTTTATTATTATTATTATTTTTTTTTTTAAATTAAGCAAGGTCTATTTAATAACTAAGCATTGTACAATATTAAACCCATAAAATAAACGAGACCTTGTTTAGACTGCTGGGGTAAAGGGACTTTTTAGTCTCATTCGAGCAGGATAAACAAGGTATATTCTATTCTATTCTATTGTATAAGCGGCTATTTTTCCCGTGTTTAATGAGTTTTTCTATTGATAATTTTATTATGTGGCTGTGGAAGGGCGAGGGGTTTTCCTAATTTAATAGGTGTTTATATTGATAGATAATAAAAATTAACGCATTTAACATCTTGTTTATAGGAACACAGGCGTAGAATAATGTCTACTAACCCCGGGTCGACAGACTCTTGTTGACTTTTGACATCAAGCTATGAGTTCTTTGACACTTTTTTTTCTATGGAGGGAGAGAGACTTGCAATTACCCGTCCAAAATTAGTGATGTTATCCAATACATATTGTCGCTCTCAGATGCATCTATCAGAACAATTGGCCCAGCTTCATCCAGAACTTACCATGCCTATGTTTTCCGGTGAGTAACTTGTTTCTATTGAGGAACAACGTCCCCTTGGTGTCCAAGGCCAGGGACTGTATGGAACAGTCATAGGCCAACAATCATTTCAACATGAACCTGTAGTCCCAGACCCAAGGGTATCATTTATCATAGTAGATTCAATATACCTACTTATTTACTCATGGCCTTTGCCAACACGCCTAGTCATGTCAACACACAAGCCTTATATTAAAGAGACTATGCCAGCTTGGTTAGCTTGAAGGGTGGCGTGCCTGCTTTGTAAGCGCCATGTCGCGGGTTCGATTCCCGCCCGAGGAGAACTTTGTCCTAAACAGATAGGCTGACTTTGTCCTAACTTATCGCCATCCTCCTTCTCTCTTCGATTTCGGAACGATAACACCTTAGCAATTAGGTACAGTTTCCTCTATACAGGATAGGCTGACTTTGTCAGGTACAGGAATTTGTAAAGCCACATTTAGGATTTTGTAAAGCCACAATCAAATATACTGAATAAAGCAACTTTTTTTTTCTCTAATAAATATCAATATAAAAAAGGATTAATCAAAAATACTTTGGTGTTTTATTTTTATTATTTTTTATTTATTTACACGCTAAGCAACAAGCCAATGTGTGATACTTTGATGTGTATTGTATAAGTTAATTAACTAACTTATTAACTGTATTTAATTTCTATTCTCAGGTTTATCGTGTGGGTCCCGTCACTACGCGGGTAGATCTCTACAAATATTCCGCGCACTACGAGTTCCTATTAACTCGAGAATGTTGACGGATATTCTCTCTAGACTTGTAGAGACTGTGGCTGAGACTGGTGAAGATATGCAGGTAAGTATCTATTTCTATCTATCCAATGAAATATTATTTTGTCAAATTTTGACTAGGCGGGGCGGAGCGCTGCCGTGCTCCTTAGTTAGGAAATAATAAGTCTCCAAAAGACATATAAAAAATAAATATAAGAATCCCCAGAGAGAAAAAAAAAAAACTAAATTTCACCAAAAGATCTAGTCTCTCTTGCAGATTTCATTGGAACATGATTTTGCCTTGATTTTGAAGTTTTAAATGTCGTAAAGTTGTCAACATAGAGACAAAATCTTACAATCAATTGAGAGAGAGAGAGAGAGAGAGAGAGAGAGAAACAGTGAGATCCTCTCAAAAAACATGAATGTAAAAGAATGAAGCCAAGTTCATATCGCCGGATTTTGGGTGAACCTGTTTCTACCAAAGTTCCTGCCCTGTAACATGTACAATTGTACATAGGTAACCAACCTTGAGAAAACGACGGAAATTCCTAAAAAATAACGTTTCTCTAGATTTTCTTAGTTTCTCTTGATTTTATCTTCTTTTTCAATGTTTCTTTTGATATTCCCAATATTTCTGTTGATTTGCTCATTGTTTCTCTTGATTTTCTTCATGTTTCTGTTGTGTTCTCTTGATTTTCTCCATATTTTGCTCGATTTTACTAATGTCTCCCTTCTCTTGAATTTTTCAATATTTCTCTTGATTTTCTCAATACTTTTTCTCCTCCTATCCTGTCTTCCTTCTCTCTTCGATTTCGGGACGATAAAACCATAGCAGTTACAGTTCCCTCTGTCAAACCTCTTTAAAAAAATAATAAAATACCTAGCTAATGCCACTATATTTTCAGGACCTGCAAGTCAGACTCGGCCGCTATCCGGAACTCCAAGTTCGTACCACCCCGGGGTTCAGATAAGATCCGGACAGCTAGTGGTCCGGCTATCATGTCTGAGGAAATGTTTACACCTCCGGATATGGAGGTAAGTGGAAACCGGATATGAACGAAAATTACCGGATTATTTGAAACCGATTTATCTCACTATCCTAGAGATCTTATATCTAGAGGTCGTGGGATAAAAAATTAAAAGGAAAAATCCCGTAGGTCGTAAATTGTTCTTTTCTATCTGTAACTTAAAAATGGTACCTAAAAAAGCGCATGAGAGCTGTACATATTCATATTCTGCTTTTATCAAGATGCTCGTCTGATACTCCTGTTTATCAGACGAGCATCTTCAGCCGAGGTGTGCAAGTTTTTCCCCTTTATTATTTTATTTGAGATTTTGACCACAATAATAGTGGTAAGTCAGGGGACTACTATTTTGTCCTCCATGTTATTCGATTATTTAACTACAGTAATACCTAGTAGTATCCAGCTGTTAAACTATGGAGACTCTTTAGTCCTATTCAAACAGTATGTATAAATCACT
>NW_007378029.1:0-50498 GCF_000475195.1 Diaphorina citri | reverse complement strand
AAATGTAAAAAAAAGTGGTTTGTTTTTCAAAAAAAATTTTTTTTTTTTTTTTTTTTTTTTGACAAGAGTTTCATTGTTGTGTATTTCATAGCAATGAAACAAGAGTTTATTTCATAGTAATGAAACAACTGCTATATTTGACGTTTGTGGTCTGTGTCTAAGTATGCCTCTCATCAGATGGGCAAGAAGACACAACAATTCCCATTTAGGTGCTGGGTTAACACAAGAACACCAGAAAGTAACCCGTTGAAATATTTGCAATCGAAAGAATGCTTAGTATCTTTTCGCTAACTGTTCTTTGTTAGTGGTTGAGGATAACGATACATTTTGTTGACGATTAATCCAATTCATTTTCAGATGCAATGTTGCCGTGATGTTACTCACAGACCTGGTAGTCGACTACATAGAAATGGACTGGTCTATACATCTGCCCCTCATGCTTCACATTCTATTCCTTGGTCTGGATCACTCACGCTCCCTGGTGTTAGAACATTGCAAACAGTGCCTGCTCAATCTATTACTAGTACTGTGTGAGCCATGCGATCAGCTTACTGTAGCTCAGATCCTGCTCAATACAAACACACGCAAGCTACAGCTCGGCTTGTCTACACCTCCTACCCATGTTACACAGCATAACTTCACAGGTGAGCCAGCCTCTGTAGCTTATTCTGTATCACGTCGTCCCGATTTTGAAAATTTGGACCGATTGCAATACTTTCATTACTAGTATAGCTCCGCTATACTGTAGTAATAGAAAGTAAAAAAGCACATGAGAGCTATACATATTCATATTCTGCTTTTATCAAGATGCTCGTCTGATACTCCTGTTTATCAGACGAGCATCTTCAGCCGAGGTGTGCAAGTTTTTCCCCTTTATTATTTTATTTGAGAATTTGACCACAATAATAGTGGTAAGTCAGGGGACTACTATTTTGTCCTCTATGTTATTTGATTATTTAACTACAGTAGTACCTAGTAGTATCCAGCTGTTAAACTATGGAGACTCTTTAGTCCTATTCAAACAGTATAAATTACCACTATTATTCACATTTGGATATTTCTTTCCAGCTCCTCTGTAATCCAGATGATACAAACCCAGGGGAGAGTTCTGGAGGGAATCAGTCAGCTAACCTCGACATATTACAGCCTCATCCTCTGCCTATGCCAGAGTATGGAGGCTACTTTGCCCCCCTCACTGAATACTTGCCTGATAGTAACCAGCCCTCCAGTGGGTTTCATAGGTGAGTTGAATAATTACCTAATAGATTTTATTAGTTTCTATTACTACAGTATAGCGAGCTATACTAGTAATGAAAGTATTGGGGGACGGTTAGTCCAGTGGTAACGCGCTTGCTTGCCATGCAGAAGGTCCCGGGTTCGAATCCCACCATCGACCCCCCCTCACTGAATACTTGCCTGATAGTAACCAGCCCTCCAGTGGGTTTCATAGGTGAGTTGAATAATTACCTAATAGATTTTATTACTTTCTATTACTACAGTTTAGCGGAGCTATACTAGTAATGAAAGTATTACAATCGGTCCAAATTTTCAAAATCGGGAAATGGTTAGAAATATCCGTTTTGGGATCCCCTGATGCCCTGATGTCAAAAAAGTGGTTTTTAGCCCATGGTCTTTACGTACGTACGTACGTACGTACTACAGGTTTGAATGGGAAAAAGAAGAAAGTTGTGAACAAAATATCTCACAACAAAATGTTTGTCGTAGAGAGATGAAATTTGGTATGCTATCCCGGTATGGTTATAGTCCAAGGACGCGACTGTAAAAAACGGATAGTCACCCATCCAGATATTAACCAAAGTAATTGTTACCTAACCCTTATTTCGTGGAAAAGGTTTGTTTGTACCTATACAAAATATCTCAAGAACGGTTTGTCTTAGAGCGATGAAATTTGGTATGCTATACCGGTATGGTCCAAGGACGCGACTGTCACGATTTGTTGAAAATCGGATAGTCACTCATCCAGATATCAACCAAAGTCAATGTTGCTTCAAACTTAAAAAAGTTCAATTTTTGGACACTTTTAAATGATCCCTCATTACATGGGGAGTATTCGTAGAAGAAAAAGAAAAATTCCGTTGGTCCTCATTTTTCCTGCTCTATGACTTTGAAACATCACCCAAGTGAGCGCGACTGTTCTATTTTACTCTCTCTTTTCCCCCACCCAGGAGCGCACCGAGTACATCACCCAACTCAGCAACGCTTGCTCGCAAAACGAAACCCTGTCCAAATCCAACGCAGCTCTCTCTCATCAACTAAATGACCTGGAGACCACGGTGAAATCACTAGAGGCTTTCTATAAGCAGAAAGAAGTACGTCTAGATACGGGAGACCACGGTGAAATCCCTAGAGGCTTTCTATAAGCAGAAAGAAGTGCGTCTAGATACCACAGTGAGTCAACTGCTCAAGCTATGTGAACACCAGAGACATTGTTACGAGGAGAGCTTGAAGAAGAAACCGAACCTACTGAGGAAAGTGTTTGGATCTAGCCAGAACAAGGAGTTCGATTCCAAGGTAAAAAAAAACTTTGAAAAAATTATAGGTAATGTATGTATGTATGTTGCAAATGTCGGGATCTTTGACCATTAGGCCATTTTTCCTCTCGCATCCCAATATTTCCCTACAATGTCATTGCTGGCTTCCAAGGCAGGACAGAAGTTTAGGTGTGAGGAGTTCATAGGGGCAATTATTCTAATTAGATCTTCGCTTGACCGCAATCAGAATGTGTCATGCTCAAGTTAAATAAAAACAGACCTGAATTTCATGTGTTTTCAAATACAAATACATAATTTTTTCTATCCATTTGTCTTATTTCAGACCCGGATCCCGAGTTTGACCGCTACCTGAGCGCCTCGTCTGATCATATCGTCTCCACCCCCACCCCTAACAAACCTGACCCTCCCCCACTGATAGTAGTTCCAGAAGACGAGGTCACCCAGCCAAAGTCAATCGCGCTTAACCCAGATGTCAAGAACTTGGACATTCAACATGTCATTACGTCACTGGTTGAGTTCTTATCCTCAAAGTAAGTAGCACGTGTGCCTTATAAACACTAGGTCGTGGGTTCGTTTCCCGCCCGGGGCGAACTTTATCCTAAACATATTATTAAATAAAGAAAATAAAACATTAAAAAAATGAGGTACGTTCTCGGAACACCTGGCTTTCTTGGATCCTACAGCCTACAAAGTAGGCGAAACTCGAGTCGGATGAGAAACAATCAAGTATTCATAAACGTATAACGGTAAGCAATATTGTCAATACATAGGATGTATAATATTAATGTAAACCTAACCAATAATCGCCATTCCCTTATCCTGTCTTCCTTCTCTCTTTCTCTTTCGGGACGATAAGCCCTTGCAGTTACAATTCCCTCAATCAAACCTCTTGACAAAATCCAATTCGTATCACAAACTATCTCCTCCTCCCTTCAGACACAACCAAGTCCTGTGGCCATACGAGGACATCACAGCCAAAGTATGGACAATCCGCAGTGGAGAGCAGCTCGATATATTCCTGCGGCATGTATTGCGGCTATTCCGTGAGTCTTTGCCGCACGCCCTTATCAGTGAGAGATGGGCGCAGACAGCACTCCAACTGGGTAAGTCATTTTTTGAATCTGGAGATAAAACAGCGTGAGATTTCTTTGTACGAAATTCAAATCTTATGGAAAAAAACCCTCAGAATGAAATTTCTTTGTACGAAATTTAAATCTGGTGGAAAACCCCCTCAGAATGAAGAAACGGATAAGTAGAACCTTGGTATCAAGTTGGCAAAAAGTAGTGAGATCCCTCCAAAAAAAACATCAAGTGTGAAAAACGAGGCCAAGTTCAAATGTTCTCATCAGAATTTGTGCCCGTTTTCTGGGTATCGTCGTCAAAATGAACCCAGGTTGTCTTTTTAAAAGTCTGGAGATTCCTTTTCAAAATTTTCAATTGTATACTGAATAAAGCAACTTTTTTTCTAATAAATATCAATATAAAAAAGGATTAATCGAAAATACTTTGGTGTTTTATTTTCATTATTATTATTATTATTTTTCATTTATTTACACGCTAAGCAACAAGCCAATGTGTGATACTTTGATGTGTATAAGTTAATTAACCAACTTATCAACTGTATTTTTGTGCGTAGTTCAACATTTTTTTTTTTTTTTTATTATTTTCTAGATTTTACTTAGTAGTCTTATGTTACTATATCGAGACTAGAGCCACCTTGCCATTTCTTTGGAAGTGTGACTTTAGGTATTGAAGATACAGACACTGGCTTAATAATAAAGGAAGGACGGACTAAAAACTTATGGAATGGAAGGTTACCTCTGAATGATCTAGTAATGAATTAACTGAGGGCACGGACAACTTGTTTTCTCGTTATAATATTAAAGCACGTGAATGATTCTATCATTAGTCATTAGGTACAAATTTCGATCAGTAGATGGTTTCTTCAAAATAAAGCGATACCAAGAGCAAGAAATAGGTACCTTTTTTTATTATTATTTAAATAAGTTTCCATTTATATTTGATCGACAAAAGACTCAGAACATACATTTTTCATATAAATGGTATCCCCATCCGTATAAGCAGAGCTTGTGCCACGGATGGGGATGCCACCTAGACTAGACTAAATTCAGTCTCCTGGACCCTTGATTAATATGTAGAGCGTGCCTAAGGGCATGTGATGTGTTCCAATGGTAAAGAATCTTCTTTTCTATGTTTCTTCATTGCAGCGGCTGAGCTGCGTGCCCGGGGGGTGGGTGTTAGCCCTGGTGATCTCGAGGCTCGGTGTGGTGGTACAGCCTCACCTTCAGCCAAGTACTCCCCTAGCCTGGCTAGATCGCGCTCAGCACAGAGTCTGAAACTACTAGGTGACTCTACCAGTGCTGATGATAAGATGACTATACTAGCTCAACTCTTCTGGCTGTCTGTATCTCTACTCGAGTAAGTATTAGATATTTAGGTAGGTACTTATTTAATAAGAAAAAATATTAATAAATGGTCGATTCCTATTTAAAAAAAACTTGTGAAACATCCAAATCTGAAGTCATAACTCCGAAAAAGTAACCATTAAATATCGAAAATTCAAATTTCATTTGCCGTTCTAATGAAAAAGTTCAAAGAGTTGTGACGTCAGATTATAAGAAGTGCGCAGAAACACATTACACGAGTGTTGCCTGCAAGGAAGCTTTGCTCGAGACAGTTGATGTGACGTCATTGCGTACGGCAACGTATTCCTTGACGTCAGTAAATAAGATTTACCGTTAATTTTAAAATCGGTTCACATCTCGGGATCCAGAAGTCGTAGAAGAAAAAGAAAAATTCCGTTGGTCCTCATTTTTTCTGCTCTTTGACTTTGAAACCTCCCCCAAGTTTCCTTAACTGCTCTGTTTATGAATTTATTGAGTTTGTGATTTAATAACACAAAGAAACTGCATTTATCTTATCTTTATCTTATTTATGAATTTATTTAGATTTCATATATTGAACTTTGTGTTCTAGGTCGGATTACGAGCATGAGTATCTGCTAGCACTCCGTCTACTAGCCAGAGTTCTACATCGTCTCCCATTAGATAGACCTGATGCTAGGGATAAGGTGGATAAACTACAGGTGCAGCTCAAACCGTCCAGTGCCTGGCCTGGGGTGCACTCACTGCTGCTGAAGGTAAGTGTTACGTACAGGTTCCCCCTTTTAATTCGTCCCTGCCACTTTGGCAACCAATAACTTGTCAAATTTCTAGTTTTGGTGATTTGAACCATAGGTTCTTCCACTCAGTTGCCTATCACCTACCGCACAAATAACATCGTACCAATCTCTCTCATTTTTACTGTCTATTATTGGTACTCGGAACCTCATTCCATTAAATTATAAAGTTCGAAATCTCTCCCCAAAGTGTCACCCCTTTTGTTAATAACTCGCCCAGCTCAGGAGCACCCCATCTCTACCTCTACGCCGGCCGGCAGGTAATCACCTTCAAAAAGAGCTACCGGGGTGAGTTTTTCCCCCTATTCATTTTGGTTTGGTTTTCTTGTCCTTCGCGCCACACAACATTCTTTGGTCCATCCGGCCCGAAGGGCCAGTAAGAAATAAAAGCAACAAAGGTTAGACAGACTCAGATATAGGAATAAAATAATAGGTACATAAAAAATCTCTTTTTATTTATTCATCATTACATAACGTTCACATCAAAAATAGAAATTAAAAGTAGCTGTGTAGCTCTTTCAGAATAATTCTGGTGTTGGGCTACTTTGATCGAAATAATCTAATTAAATGCGAATACACACAACTTCTGCCTTCACTTCTCAAGCAGTAAAGAGAGAAGTAAATACGGCAGGACGAGTAGCAGGAGAGAGAGCTGAATATAAATGAGGCATAAGAAATGAAAGCAACAAAGGTTAGACAGACTCAGATATAGGAATAAAATAATAGGTAAATAAAAAGTGTCTTTTTATTTATTCATCATTACATAACGTTCACACCAAAAATAGAAATTAAAAGTAGCTGTGTAGCTCTTTCAGAATAATAAAACTTTATAATAAAATGAAAATTAACACAAGGGGTCGAATCAATACACCACATTCTTTATTGCGTATTAAGGGAAAAGCCCGAATATAAAAAGTGTCAAATCAATGGATTTTTCTTCAAAATCACAACTTTTGGTTGGGGTATTGTGCGGTTGTTTTTTTTTCTGCTTTTTTTCAAGTGTTTTCGATAAGATTGAAAGCTTCCGGAACGAACTACCATGAGGACTTTTATCCTAAAATGGGACTCCTAAATGACACTTTTCTTTGATTTGACCTCCTATTATCGAATAACATGTATTATTTTCGGAGGAATAACTTATTATTTTCCAAGGAATAACATGTATTACTTTCCAAGGAATAACATGTATTACTTTCTAAGGAATAAAATGTATTACTTTCCAAGGATTAATATGTATTACATTCTAAGGAATAACATTATTATTTTCCAAGGAATACCATGTATTATTTTCCAAGGAATAACATGTCATGTATTATTTTCCAAGGAATAACATGTATTATTTTCCAAGGAATAACATGTATTATTTTCCAAAGAATAACATGTATGACTCTTCCCACAGGGTTGCACAAGTCCCAATACATACGAGGCAGTGGTTCCTCTGCTATCCCAATTCACACCTCTTCTAGAATTACCCGTAGTAGACGCTACTCAGAGCATAGCATTCCCTATGAACGTGATAGCATTGCTACCCTACATGCTACTTCACTATGAGGATGCTAACGAGCTGTGCATTATGAGTGCAGAGAATATAGCGCAGGTAAGTAGCATACTAGATAAGGTTCGTTCTCGGAACGGCTGGCTTTCTCCTATTATATATCCTGTCTTCCTTCTCCCTTCGCTTTCAGGATAATAAGACCTTAGCAGGTACAGTTCTCTGTATCGAACCTCTATTTTTTTTCTTCGTCGTTTTCTTCTTCTCCATTCCAGTGTTCAGAAGAGTTGGAGTTTGGACATACTTTCCCTTTTAGGAAGAGAGTTTTTGAAAGCCGGTTACTTTCCCATCTGATCTGGAATCCCTACGTCCCCACTAAATACAAAAAGACAATTTATCAAACTTACTTCGTCCCCACACTTTGTAATGAGTTTGTGTAGTTCTTCCTTTATGATAGAACAGTTGCGCTTACTTAGGCGATGTTTCAAAGTCATAGAGCAGGAAAAATGAGGACCAACTGAATTTTTCTTTTTCTTCTACGACTTCTAGATACCGAGATAAATTGATTTCAAAAATACCGGTAAATCGTGAAGTTTGACGTCACGGCACGCTCCCGTAGGCGATGACGTCATAATTCATGACTCTCGCTGCGTTTATTTGTGCGCAAGCGTTTCTGCGCATACGTGAAATCTGACGTCACAACTCTTTGAAGCTTTGAACTTTTTCATTAGAACGGCAATCAAAAATTGAATTTTCGACTTTTTAAAGTTACTTTGACCTCAGATTTGGATTTTTCACAACTTTTTACGTAGGAATCGACCTTTTATTAATAATACCAGACTAAGCTGGTATACTCCCGGATTAATGTCCCTCAGCTGAACCAAGCTGGTCTACTCCCTGTTCAAAGTCCCCCAGCTAGACCAAGCTGGTATACTCTCTGATTTTGAAGTCCCTCAGCCAGACTAAGCTGATCTACTCCCCGTTTAAAGTCCCCGAGTAAGAACAGTTCCCTCTATCAAACCTTTATTTTACCAAGTGTTTTGTATATCCTTAAAAGTTACCTACTAACTTTTTATTAATAAACTTTTAAAACAATGTTGTTGATATTTTTCAGCTGAGCGCAGAGAAGGGCAAAAAGTTAGAGAACCTGGGTACAGTCATGACTCTCTACAGCAGACGAACATTCAGTAAGGAGAGTTTCCAGTGGACCAAATGTGTGGTCAAATATCTGTATGATAGTTATAGTCATTTGAGTATGACCATGCTAACATTTCTAGTGGAGGTAAGGTTTATAGCAACTAGTTAAATATCTATATTTGTAATTTGTTTATTTGCATCTATATTTGTAATTTAGATTTTGGTTGTTAAAAATTATAATAATGTCCTGTGGTAAGCTAAACTTTCTGTATGATAGTTATAGTCATTTGAGTATGACCATGCTAACATTTCTAGTGGAGGTAAGGTTTATATCAACTAGTCAAATATCTATAAGTATTTGTAATTTGTTTATTTGCATCTATTATTTGTAATTTAGATTTTGGTTGTTAAAAATTATAATAATGTTCTGTGGTAAGCTAAACTCTCTACAAAAAGGAGCTGTCACAAATGAGCAGTGACCAGTGTTATTATAGGGTTAGGTTAAACACAAAAAGGAGCTTTCTTTTTCATTGTCGTGGCTTCTGAATAATTACCGAAACGTGAATTTCAGAAACGTGTTTCAGCGAACTGTAGAACTCACTCGGATAAAGGGCCCCAGGGTGAACCAGCGGGTCGTGAGCTCACGGCGTGAGGACAGTGTAGCTATCGTGAACGAAATCACCTACTAATATTATGGGAGAACTTTGAATCACATCTTTCCAACTCCCCATGAGCTCACGTGACGTGATCTGTCATTTTCAAATAGTGTTCCTACCTCAAGTGTCACAATTTCTGAGAGTGATTTTCATTATGTTTTAACGTTGGAATCTTGGTTTTTCAACTTGGAAATCGTGAAATTTTTTGAACACTGATGAGAAGCTTGTCACCTATTTCTTGGTGAGTATTCCACTGTTATTTCTCGCCAGGTCGTACCATGGAGTTCACAATAGATCTATCCCAGACCCCGGTCATTGGTCGGAAGAGCGTCAAACCCGCGACCTCTGAATCAGAAGGCTCCACTAGTACCATACCAGCTTCACCGAGACGGTCTGTTAGTTTGTCACCTGGAGATAGTATTAATATAACCGGATGGAAACGGCCCTGGATGTCACAGGTAACGGCTCTATTTAAGCGCTATGCCGCGGGTTCGATTCCCACCCGGGGTGGATTTTATCCTGAACGGATAATGCTCGTTCTCGGAACGGCTGGCTTTCTCCTCTTCATCGACCGCCCAGTCGACATCGAACGGTGGTAGATCGCCGGCCATCGACTATGTGTGGACACGCCTTAGGAATTGCCCGCAGACTTTTCTCCCAACTTGGTTTCACAACCTTGACTTTCGACAGATCGTAAGTGGATACCTACAGTAACTTTCATATGTCAAAAGACAAGTTTGTGAGACCAAGTTGGAAGATATGTCTGCAGACAAATAGTAAAGACAAAACTTAAGGATCGCATTGGGAAATCAGTAGATTGAATATGATATCCACAAAATTAATTCCATCCCGATTCAAAATGGCAGCACCTCAAAGTTATGACTCTTATGCCACGCTGATCCCGTACAAAGGACGGGTCAACCACTAGTCGAAACATAAATTCCAATGCCTAGATATGGGATTTCCAACTTCGATTAGCGTATAAGAGTCGGCCTTTCTTTGACTCAAATCACCTTGGGATTTTGTCAACCCAACCCCGGAGTCTAAACTCCGTTTAAGTTTACCGCTCAGATGAAGCAATCTGATTGGCTGATTTTAAAATTTTCAGCCAATCAGATAGTTCAATTCAAGGGTTTACCTTAAACGGAGTTTAAACTCACTTTGTGAACCATTAGTTTCTCACCTGAGAACAGAACTGATATCCACTGGTCAGACCTCCACTAATACTCATAAGTACCACTAGATATCCAAACCCGATGGCATACGAATACAGAACCACTTCGGCATTACTCGCTGAATATTTCTTGATGAACTTCTCCTGGAAATTGCCTATGGCTGCATCGCACAGTAGTGCCATTGATATGATAAGAACACCTGGAAAAGAAAAATGCCAGTGCCACCTTGGTTAGCTTGGTGAATAGCGCGTCTGCATTGTAAGCGGTCACGGGTTCGATTCCCGCCCGGGGCGGATTGCTTAGTTGGTAGTGCGTCTGCCTTGTAAGCGCTAGGCCGCGGGTTCGATTCCCGCCCGGGGCGGATTTTATCCTGACTGGATAATGTTCGTTCTCGGAACGGCTGGCTTTCTCCTATCCTGTCTTCTTTCTCTCTTCTATTTCGGGACGATAAGACCATAGCAGTTACAGTTCCCTCTGTCAAACCCCTTAAAAAAAAAAAAAAAAAAAAAAAAAAAAAAAACATAACCCTTCTCCAACTTTCTGACGGGTAATGTTTTTCGTTCCCCCTCTATCTAACTCACAGGATGATGTGTTTCTTTCGTTCTACAACAAGGTAAAAGCAATGTGCTGTTACTCTAAGGTAGACATGTACCGTCATTTCACCCTGTTTTTGCTCTCTCACCGATTTACTGTACAGTCAATATTAGGGTACTGTGTAGCTGTGTGTGTGTGTTTGTATGTCCGTCCTTAAAAATATTGTTTAAATTTTAACTAGTTTAATACAAGGTGTTCAGTATCAACATGAATTTTACCATGATTAATCTAGATTCGACTCTGTTATTAATTATTATGCTTATTTTCCAATCAATATCGCGTTGATGAAGTATAGGTATACACCCTGAATATTGTAGGTAAATAAGTGCAAAAACATTAAAATTGTGCTTTTTCCTATCACTAATTCAATATGTTTTGTTTCACGCTTATACATCACCATTTTTTTCTATGTTCTTAATTTTTGTGAACACTAGCCACCTACAGCTTTTCCTTTGTGAAACAAGGTCCTTTTACACGTAAAAGTTGATAACCGAACTCTCATTATCAAAGCCAATCCTGATAAAAGTTGTACCTATAATATCTATTTGGATTGTGTGCTGAACTCCCGATCTCTTTCCCCATATGATTCTTCAGTCAGAGCTGTATGAATACTGATAACGTTACCAATGTCTACTTCAATTCTTGCATCTATCAAGCAGTGCAATAGTACTAAACAAAAATTGACGCGGCATCCAAGGGATCAAAAGAGCCGCCTTAACTTAGACCAGCCTCTCACTATGTATCAGGTAAGATATACTTCTCAAGGATGATTATAACACCTAAAGAAGTCAAAGATATCAGTCCTAAAAGAACCCTGGCCTTCGTAAGAAGTCTAGGGTTCTTCCAGCTCCGCTATACTGTAGTAATAGAAAGTAAAAATTGCACTTGTGCAATAGTTATGGAGAGAACGATTGCACTTACCATTTTAGGTAACCTTTGCTGTAAAAAATAAAGGGAATGTCACAAAAGATCTAACCAGGTCGCAGTGACCAAGGGCGTTTATTAAAAGCCGATGGCCCTACCTATACCTATACCAATACCAATAGTACCAACACAAGAGAAAATGAACAAACCAAGATAATGAATAGAAGTGCCTTGACCATAGTACCGACCCTCACAGAAAATGAAGAAATGGAGCTGAGTATTTTTTCTGCGATGGTCTTGGCGATGGTCAATGGTCTATAATCGCCGTTGTGGCCGCACACTAAAAGGGGGGATTCGTTTTAAATCCCAAAAGCAGCATAAAAATTAAAAAAATAAGCTAAAAGGAGACCATTAATTTGTAAGATCAACACAAATAGTTGCTCCATTCGGAGATTTTCCTATTTTTTGTTCAAACAAATTTTCTTCTTTTCATATTAAGTATGTACTTAAAGTTCATTCAGCCTCGCGAAAACAACCGAATAGCTACTTGTACCAAACTGATTAAATATATCTCACTCTACTTTTTTTATGGCTTTAAATAGCAGCCTTCTCCTGAAGGAGTTTTTCCACCCAACCACTGTTGTTTTTAACATATTTGACCCAGTGCCTAAATGGGAAGATCAACCATTTATTTGGAGTCCACAACCCAGGAAATAATTCTCAGGTCCGGTAATCACAGGCCACTAGCTGGCCCCCGTTTCATAAAAAAATGCAATACTTAGTATAGTACCTAGTATAGCTCCGCTATACTGTAGTAATAGAAAGTAAAAATTGCACTTGTGCAATAGTTATGGAGAGAACGATTGCACTTACCATTTTAGGTAATCTTTGCTGTAGCTTCAAAAAGAGAGAAATGGACTTTAGAATTGTAAATTTGATTTCAATAACGCAATTCTAATAGAAACCGTTATGGGCGTTATGACATATCTTGAGAAAAATAATACATAATTATCTTATCTCTTGGAGTCCATTTTTATGAAAATTTATTGTTATACTTACCTACTTAAAGAGATCTATGAAAACTTGTAGCAGTGACAGCAGATCAGTCAACATCCCCAACAGGTTAGACGTTAGAATGAGATGAAGGAAGGAGGAAGTTTGCATTGGGCAGCTTGTGTAGTTCAAGCAGGTGAAAACGTCTTCAAACTCATTTCTTTATTCTGATTGGTTCTTTACTTTATTCTGAAGTTCTCTCTCTATTCTGATTGGTTCACAGCTGGGTGCCGGAGTGATAGAGGAAAGTTCAGACGATGAGATTGGTTCTGAGTCTCCATTAGATGAAATTCCTCCGGTACCAGAATTCTCCAGCGCCTCCTCTGTTCACCATCATCATCAACCTAGCACTCTCAGTATTAGACCTCGTACTACGTCTGATCCTAGATCCGATACGTCGTAAGTTACATTATATCTTTATAGGATGGATAATTCCATATACTACTTTTCTTCACCTACAATAGTAGCTACAATTGTTAAGGCATTGAGGTTGCGGTTATTGGTTATGTACCAGGTTGGGTTCAGACAGGAGACAGTTGAGACAGGATATTGTTTCTACAGTTTGCCATGGGAGTGGTAACTTCAAAACAAGGTTAGTTTACCAACCTTGCCTATACATAACTCAACCCGGTACATAACCACAACGTGAGGGTTTTTATAATCGAGGGAACTATGGCTCAAATCTCAGTAGCGACAAAATCAAAGTTTAGAAGGACTCTTTTTATGCATTCCTAGACATAGAAAAGGCATTCGATGTTGTGGATTCTTCTACAACTGTACAGTGTCCAAAGAAAATGGGAGTTAGCAAGTGTATTGAATACTATGAAGAGTTTTCTTATCAAAATGTGTAGCCTACTGCTGGAGTAAAGGGACTTTTCAGTCCTATGCGAGCAGTATAAATAAGCACTATTATTATTATTATCTAATGCATCATGTTTCAGCTCCAAGACATCTCACTGAAATCAAAAAAATCAAATCAATTTTTTCTGTAAAAAAAAATAATAATAAATAAATAAATAAATAAATAAAAAAATTAAAATCGGAGTGACCCAGCGTGAATGTTTCTAAATTATTCTGAGGTCTTGAAATTTCCCCGGCTTAGTATAGTGCTTTATTCAGACTATCCAATTAGGCTGTGTAGTCCTTTGATCTCAACAGTTTAATATTGCACCTCTTTATCATGAATGATCCTGTGTCAAATTCATTTATTTATATACCTAGATATCCACAATTTTCTTCTTCTTCTTCCTAGCCTTTTTCTATTTAAATAGAGTCGGGTTTTTTTCGTAAAAAAAAAAAAAAAAAAAAAAAATCGGAGTGACCCAGCGTGAATGTTTCTAAATTATTCTGAGGTCTTGAAATTTTCCCTGCTTTATTCAGACTATCCAATTGGGCTGTGTAGTCCTTTGATCTCAACAGTTTAATATGGCACCACTTTATCATGAATGATCCTGTGTCAAATTCATTTATTTCTTTATATCCACAATCTTCTTCTTCTTCCTAGCCTTTTTCTATTTAAATAGGGTCGGCGTGTACATCCACAATACCAATCACATATTTTATTCCAGGACATAGTTCGCAAGACAGTGGCTCTGACGCGGGACGCCACACATAATCTGAGCGAGCTCGGGTCTATAGCCTCGCCTCTCACCTCTCACTTCTCCAGCCTCGTTGAGTCTCTAGCCAGTCTGGTGGCAGATGTGCCCTGAGCGAGCTCGGGTCTATAGCCTCGCCTCTCACCTCTCACTTCTCCAGCCTCGTTGAGTCTCTAGCCAGTCTGGTGGCAGATGTGCCTCTAATCTATTTCAACCCTGAAGTTATCAACTTACCTCCTGAGCCGCTCAAATTTGGTCTGCTTCAGATGAAGGAACATACGGATACGCTGCTGGATAGAAATGATCAGGCAGCTGAGGTAGGTTGATGTTCTGTTTGTCTATTCAACTTACCTCCTGAGCCGCTCAAATTTGGTCTGCTTCAGATGAAGGAACATACGGATACGCTGCTGGATAGAAATGATCAGGCAGCAGAGGTAGGTTAATGTTCTGTTTGTCTATAAAGGAATTTTTAATTGTGTTAAGCATATTTAAATGCTTGTCACAAATATCGTTTCCTCATTATTACACCTAGATAAATTTTATGACTTGACTTGGACTCGAACCACCAACCTCCATCGCGGATGTCGGAGCATCGTCCGTTGGTTGCAGAGACATTTCTAAAAAAATTGTGTTTTTTGACATTTAGTCCGAGGATTTTTTGTATAAATTTTAAAGTTCGACCTCATGGCAGTGTTCCCATGACCGAAACTGGAGTTATTGGTCTTAAAATAATGCCCAAGGAAGGCACTAGCAACTATTACCCTTTGAGAGGGACGTAGAACCGGCTGGAGTCTCAAAATTGGCTGTAATAATGCGCGCACTTTTCGGAGAAAATGATGGAATTGCGCGCTTTCGCCCTAGGTGCTATATACATATAATTATAAAAAAAAGATGAGTGTTTCACGGCCGTTTTTATTTTGTAGCAATGAAACAACTGCTACATTAGACGCATGTGGTCTGTGTCGTGGCATATCTTCCCAGTTTCCTTGTTTCTTGCCAACATCAAACTTAATAGTGTCTTATTATATTTAATTATTAATGTATATTTTCTCTTCTCATCCAGTGTGTGGACGGGTTACGTGCTGTACTCAAGCTACAAACTCTCGGAGATGAAGGAGGAGAAAGTGGAGGAGGTAGAAGTCATGAAGAACCCATAGTGGAGGTGGGGAGGTCCCTGTACAAGTTGTACTTCCAGCTGATGCTACTGCTAGAGTCTGCTAACAAGATGATTGCCCTGGTCGTCAATACAGCTCGTAGTAGTCAGGTAAGTCTTGCATCTTCCTCTCTTTGACCTTTTCCCGTGTTCAGACGGTTTCAGCGTTTTTCGCCAGCCTCTCAATCATGCAGTCCTACGGTAATTGATATTGGGCTGACATTTGGTTTTAGCTACAGGTAAGTAAACGATAATATTTATAGTTTTTTCCCCCCGCGGAGCGGAGGTTGTACTGTCCCGAAAGAGAAGAGAGAAGGAAGACACGATGGGTGAAAGTCAGCCGATCCCAGATCAAACCTTCTCTGTTCAGAATAAAATCCACTCCGGGCGGGAATCGAACCCGCGACCTAGCGGTTACAAGGCAGACGCGCTATCCTCCACGTTAATTAGTATAACCATTTCGGCAGCCCGAGTCCGGGGAATGATGGTTCCAAGATCGAAAAAACTTATGTTTATCTGATGTTTCGGTGGTGTCAAAGCGCTTGACTGGTAATCAGGAGGGCGGGGGGGGGGGGGGGGGGGGGAATCTAACCCGCGACCTAGCGGTTACAAGGCAGACGTGCTATCCTCCACGTTAATTAGTTTAACCATTTCGGCAGCCCGAGTCCGGGGAATGATCGTTCCAAGATCGAAAAAACTTATGTTTATCTGATGTCTCGGTGGTGTAGTGGTCAAAGCGCTCGACTGGTAATCAGGAGGGCGTGGGTTCAATTCCAGCCGAGGTATGGAATTTTAATTTGAGAATTTGACCACAATCATAGTAGTAGCCTATTGCTGGAGTAAAGGGACTTTTCAGTCCTATGCGAGCAGTATAAATAAGCACTATTATTATTATTATTATCTAATCCATCATTCCATCATGTTTCAGCTCCAAGACATCTCCTCCGAAGTGATAATCATGCGGCAGTCTCTATTGAGAGCCCAGGAGGACATGGGCATACCTACCCCCACCCCTCAACCTCCCCTACCATTAGGAGTGACAGAGACAGAGGGAGTCATACTCGAATATCTCTCTCAGTCCAAGTGGGGAGATGCACTCACGTTTACACGCACACATAGGTAAGGTCTTGTTTTTCCCCCCCTTCAAGACGGGATGGTTGGATTCTAAGTAGACGTCCACAACGGAGAACCGACCATAGCCTTGTACCAATAAGAGGGAGTCATACTCGAATATCTCTCTCAGTCCAAGTGGGGAGATGCACTCACGTTTACACGCACACATAGGTAAGGTCTTGTTTTTTCCCCCTTCAAGACGGGATGGTTGGATTTTAAGTAGACATCCACAACGGAGGACCGACCATAGCCGAGTACCAATACAAGAGAAAATAAATAAACCAAGCTAATGAATAGAAGTGCCTTGACCATAGTACCGACCCTCAGTGGCGTAGCGTGGTCTAACTCCAAGTGTAGGGCGGACACTAATTTCTATCACAATATCTGTCTAATAAGACCTAGTACCTACCTACCCCTTATCTTATGATGAACGTTGTCGCTAGCCCTACTGGCCATTATGTGACTTAACGTTTGTGGAAGCTGTGATTCAAGTGTTTGTATAGAGACTGTCAACTCTCTATGTGTATTCAAGTGATTGTATAGAGACTGTCAACTCTCTAAGTGTATTCAAGTGACCGTATAGAGACTGTCAACTCTCTATGTGTTGTCCATGAGGCTGTCAACCCTCTCTCATGTGTTACAGAGACTGTCAACTCTCTATGTGTATGATGTGAGACGATGAGACTGTCAACTCTCATGCGTGCTGAAATTTTGATGAGGCTGTCAACCCTCGGTCTTACTGTTTGAGACTGTCAAATCTCTGAAATTTAGTCTAAATCCTTGAAATTTTGGATTTTTCAATAAGTCAGCAATAAGTTGCATCTAATGAGGCTGTTAACCCTCACTTGTTCAACAGGATGTTCACTCCTGATATCAGATTTACAGAATGTCAATGAACATTATGAGCTAAAATAAAAGTGCTCTTGGCTGAGCCTGAAAATACGAAAGTGGTTGTTATGTTCAGTACCCATGTTTAGTACTTATGTTCAGTACCTATGTTTAGTACCTGTGTTCAGTACCCATGTTCAGTACCTGTGTTCAGTACCCATGTTTAGTACCTATGTTCAGTACCTGCCTATGTTTGAATTGTCATTGTGGAATTTACGGCAATTCGGAAGCCCTTTTTGTCAGTGTGGCCGAGTGGTACTTATTCAAAATAATACTGCTGTGGCATGTTTTGACTTCTCTGTTACAGCCTAGGCAGTCGGGACGTCTGCCATGTCAGGTTGGCCGTATCGGCGTAAGAGATCAAGGCTCTGCTCAGATGTTCTGTCAATGCACCCCGTTCACCTCCCCCGCATATCCTGTGTTGGAAAGACCGCGCTTAGCAAAAGTGCTGAATGGCAGTATGACGCCATATCGTGTGTTTGGTAGAGAGCGAGAAGCTCTAGCGAATTCATTCTATTCTGATTCTAGATTCTGTTGTGTTGTGTTGCCTAGTAGAGTTGAGATACCTACTCTGTCAACTCTCTATGTGTTGTCCATGAGGCTGTCAACCCTCTCTCATGTGTTACAGAGACTGTCAACTCTCTATGTGTATGATGTGAGACGATGAGACTGTCAACTCTCATGCGTGCTCAACCCTCTCTCATGTGTTACAGAGACTGTCAACTCTCTATGTGTATAATGTGAGCCGATGAGACTGTCAACTCTCATGCGTGCCGAAGTTTTGATGAGGCTGTCAACCCTCGATCTTACTGTTTGAGACCGTCAAATCTCTGAAATTTAGTCTAAATCCTTGAAATTTTGGATTTTTCAATAAGTCAACACATTTCTTCTTTTTTTTTCTACGTTTCTCCTTGTTTGCGTTTGTACATGAACTTGGCCACAACTTTTCCACATTGAAGTTTTTTTTTTTTTTTTTGAGGATTTCATTACTTTTTTCCCGAGTTTGTTAGGGTTACATTTTTAGTTAAATTATTTTTTAGGACTTTATGGCAGGATTTTGTCAATTTGAAAGTAACTTTTAGTTGGAAAAGAAAAGGATTATTCAGCAAAAAATTTGGTCCATGACTATTTCCGTTTCCGCAATGTCTCTAATAATATTGGCCGAGTAGGTATCACACTAAGCTCGCACTCCGGAGGTCCCAGGTTCGATTCCTGATGAGGTCGAAGTTTTTTCGGCTCTGTGCTTGGAGTTCGTGGAGCACTCAGCTTCGTGAGGACAGTTGAGTAGCTACTTTAATTGAGTAGTGACCAGTGGCGGCATTACCAGAGTAAAAAGAAAAATTATAGATATGTCAGAAATAGTAAAGGAGGCTCTTAGTAATGCTGTGAAATCCACAAAAATTGTGAAAAAGCTCTCAGCTTCACCACAAATAAATCATAATTTAGATTAGATTTTAGATTTAATTTTGTTCCATGTTCCCGTGTCATGTTCTCAGATGTATTCGTGGTGACTGAGAAGGACCTAGGTCATGTTCAATGTCTTTAATAACTTTGTTCTCTCCATGTCATGTTCTCAGATGTATTCGTAGTGACGGAGAAGGACCTAGGTCATGTTCTTAGCAACTTGATGGAGGGTCTCATGCAAGTCCTCACGGCGGTCTCCAGCATAGAAGGCAATGTCTCAACCACCAGCACCAAACACTCCTCACATCTATCTACACGATGTTAGGAACCCTAACTCCAGACGGAAAAAGAGGGACCCTAGACCCTACGTTTTAGAGAAAATAAAGGGACCCTAAGTTCCAGAATAAATAAAGGGACCCTACGTTTTAGAGAAAATAAAGGGACCCTAAGTTCCAGATTAAATAAAGGGACCCTAAGCTCCAGATTAAACAAAGGGACCCTACGTTTTAGAGAAAATAAAGAGACCCTAAGTTCCAGAGGGAAACAAAGAGACCCTAAGTTCCAGATTCAATAAAGGGACCCTAAGTTCCAGAGGGAAACAAAGAGACCCTAAGTTCCAGATTCAATAAAGGGACCCTAAGTTCCAGAGGGAAACAAAGGGACCCTAAGTTCCAGAATAAATAAAGGGACCCTAAGTTCCAGATTAAATAAAGGGACCCTAAGTTCCAGAGGGAAACAAAGAGACCCCAAGTTCCAGATTAAATAAAGGGACCCTAAGTTCCAGAGGGAAACAAAGAGACCCTAAGTTCCAGATTAAATAAAGGGACCCTAAGTTCCAGAGGGAAACAAAGAGACCCTAAGTTCCAGAATAAATAAAGAGACCCTAAGTTCCAGAGGGAAGCAAAGAGACCCTAAGTTCCAGAATAAATAAAGAGACCCTAAGTTCCAGAATAAATAAAGAGACCCTAAGTTCCAGAATAAATAAAGAGACCCTAAGTTCCAGAGGGAAACAAAGAGACCCCAAGTTCCAGAATAAATAAAGGGACCCTAAGTTCCAGAGGGAAACAAAGAGACCCTAAGTTCCAGATTAAATAAAGGGACCCTAAGTTCCAGAGGGAAATAAAGAGACCCTAAGTTCCGGAATAAATAAAGGG
Organism: Diaphorina citri; assembly: GCF_000475195.1. Taxonomy (NCBI): domain Eukaryota; kingdom Metazoa; phylum Arthropoda; class Insecta; order Hemiptera; family Psyllidae; genus Diaphorina; species Diaphorina citri. The sequence continues at coordinate 30,508 of NW_007378029.1, read as the reverse complement.
ACCCTAAGTTCCAGAGGGAAACAAAGAGACCCCAAGTTCCAGAATAAATAAAGGGACCCTAAGTTCCAGAGGGAAACAAAGAGACCCTAAGTTCCAGAATAAATAAAGGGACCCTAAGTTCAAGAGACGTGGTTGATAACCAAATAGATGACCGTCTGACAATCGCTTTTCCCGGCGCCACTCAGGCTGGTTGAGGTTAATTGTGTAATCCAAGTGTTTCGATTAAAACCAAATGTAACTCGAGATTCATAGTTTCTTCGTTATTTTTATTATCATATCTTATCGTAAATATAATAGCTATGTATTTTTATTATACACCCTAATGATAAACCCACCTATTCATTTTAAATCGTAAAAATATACTGCATTATTGGAAATTATTATTTGTCCGCCTATTTTTGTGTGATTCTTTACAATAAATTTCTCTCTTTTTTTTCACAGTAGGTACCTACCTAAATTTGAAGTCTGGTGGGGGACTTTAAACAGGTAGCGGGATACCAGCCTGAAATTTCCCTTGCTAACGAAATAGCAAAGGTTGAGTGCAAAGGGCGTCCACTCGTAATTTTTTTGTTGCCAAAAGCAAAGCAATCACCCTAGGGCTCATTGAGAGGCTGACGAAATACACCGAGCTAGAAAAAGTACCTAGTCCTACGGTGAAATGTAGTACATACTAGAAAAAGTAGATACCTATTTCCTGCTAGTTTTTTAAGGGCTCGATGGGGTCCAAAATTTGAAGATTCAGATTTCCAAAATGAAATTGACTTGCCGCGCCTGAAATCTACAAAACACGTAAAGTATGTGGCACATTGCATATCTAAAAGTTTCACGGCTGTTTGAAGATGCTTGGTGTACAGCTTATTGCATATCGCAACATTTGTATTTGTACGGCGCAGCGAAAAAATCAAATGTAAACAAACAAAAGTTTGAACTTTGAAAAATTCCAAAAATTTGTAAAATGTAAAATTGTAAAGTTTAAATTTAAATTTACTGAGAACAAAGTAGGTATTGAAAATGTCCATTTCAAGGTGCTAAATAATCATTTCTAGGCATGTGAGTAAGGTATTAGAGTGAATATTGTAGTTATTGCATTCTACATAACAGTAAAGCTGCCTCTGCTAACCCAAGTGCTTATCATGCCTCCGCCCCCTCATCATCCACCTCCCGATGGTCTCCCCAAACCATTTGTCACCGCACTGAGAACACTATTTGATATCATGGATGACAAGAAGACAGGATTTGTCAAACTCAGTGAAATAGAAGCCCGATGGCAAGATGATGGAACCAAGGGACTCCCGAGAGATGTGCTTGATCACTTACGGAAGGTGTTGATATCATGGATGACAAGAAGACAGGATTTGTCAAACTCAGTGAAATAGAAGCCCGATGGCAAGATGATGGAACCAAGGGACTCCCAAGAGATGTGCTTGATCACTTACGGAAGGTAGCACCTCAAAATGGTTTGTTATCCTTCGAAAGGTTCTGTGCGGGGTTGAAAATGAGCTTGCTCAAATCTCAAATGGAAGAACACATGAATGATGGTCAAAATGGTTTGTTATCCTTCGAAAGGTTCTGTGCGGGGTTGAAAATGAGCTTGCTCAAATCTCAAATGGAAGAACACATGAATGATAATCAACCAACAAGACCTCCATCAGCCCCGATACTTGATGTCGAGAAAAAATCACAGTCAAGGAATTCTAACACTGCTGCAGTCCGTCCCAATAATGTACTTAACTCGCAGAGGACAATCAGTATGCCACAACTGCTTGGTGAGTATTTAAAGACAATACCAATCTAAAACAAACACATCTTGTTTCATGTTTCCTAATGGCCAAGTTGCTGGATCAATTACCTAACATGATTCTTTTGGGATGTTCTCAATTTATACCCCCACTCCCTGCATTGTATTTAATAAAATAGTTACCACTCTGCAAACCATGGTCTGTGATCTGTAGAATTCTAATATTAATTCCAACTCATTATATTCCAGGTGAAAGAAAAGAAACATTTGAGCATAATGTTGGTGTTCCAATAGTCAACAAAGCTCCATTGTATGGACCTCCTAAACCTCCACGCACAGGGATTGGATTGATTGCCAACAACGAGCGTAATCTTGACAAGGCAGAAATTAGAACAGCATTACAAAACTGGCAAATGGGAATCATTATGAATGAAGATGAAACCAAGAGAGCCATGGCAAGACAGAGAAGTGTAGGTGATGGATGTAATGATCAAACGGTGCTACAACAACAACAACAACAACAACAAGCACAGCAAGTGTTTAAGAAACCTGCCAACAAACGGAGAGAACCAAGGAGACATACTCTGCAAAATGGAATTGATTACAATATGGTAAGGTGAAAGGGAAGTCTACTGTGAGGAAAAAATTATGAATTTGCAATGATTAATTTATCACTGTAAGGGGGATTTTTTCATATTGGATGCTATGCATGCCCTAAATTTCATGTCTCAGTTTACAAATCTAAAATATATACAGCCCCTTGTGTAACTGACTGACTCACATATACCAATTCTAACCCACTTCTAGATGTGATTTTTTCTCAACACTTCTAGATGAGCCAGGTTTTCACAATTGGATTCCTCATTTTTTGTACATACTGGGAAAAATCGGGAACTCCCGAATTTCCAAACTGTTCCCAAGATATTGACGTTTTTTAGTTCCCCCATAAGAAATACACCGGGAACACAGTTTGAGGCCAGCAAAACTTTTCCTGCGTTTAACATTATTTTCTCTCGCTTTTAGTTTCCAGTTTTCATTTCTTCAAGACAAAACTCAGGGACAATATTAGGGCCCAAGGGCAAAGCCCTGGGAGCGCGAAGCGCGACCTCATGCGCGCAGCGCGACCGTTAACAAGGGAGCGCGAATCGTGACCGCATGCACACCCCGCGAAGCCCCGGGAGCGCGAAGCGCGACCGTATACTCAATCCCGCGTAGCGAACACGCGAAGCCCTCAGGGAGGAGTCATACTTATACTTACCCATCTGTTCTGTTTACTTCCAGCTGAAGAGGATGAAACAAATAGAGCTTGAGCGAGATATTCTCATGCAAGGATTACAAGCGGTGGAGAAAGCCAAGGATTGGTATAGCAAACAAATTGCCGGTGTACAAGAGAAAATGAAATACTTGGGGAGAATGGGATCACATACTGTAAGAATTTTTCACTTCTCAATAGCAAACAAATTGCCGGTGTACAAGAGAAAATGAAATACTTGGGGAGAATGGGATCACATACTGTAAGAATTTTTCACTTCTCAATTACCTATAGTGTTTATGCCTGTGTTCCTAAAAGCAACAAAACTTAAAAAACCCTAGACTTCTTTTAGGTCCTATGAGACTTCATGTCACATTGCCTTTTTTGCTTTAGTTCAAACCAGCTCCCCACTTATCTTTAGGACTGATATACGAGTACACTAATTAGTGTGTAGTGAATATGTCTTTGGAGGAGGGAGAACACCCACCATCAGACGGAAGGAGTCCGTCTCCGACAAATACAATAATTTTTTAAAGTCAATATTGAAGGGTATTTGAGTGGAATTTTTGAGTGTATGGCCGCCATACACGCCCTACATGGACGCTACGCCACTGCCGACCCTCATAGAAAATGAAGAAATGGAGCTGAGTATTTTTTCTGCGATGGTCTTGGCGAGGGGCAATGGTCTATGATCGCCGTTGTGGCCGCGCACTAATAGGGGGATTCGTTTTAAATCCCAAAAGCAGCATACACATTAAAAAATAAGCTAAAAGGAGGCCATTTGTAAGATTAACACAAATATTTAGTTACTCCATTCGGAGATTTTCCTATTTTTTGTTCAAACAAATTTTCTTCTTTTAATATTGAGTTAGTATGTACTTTGGGTTCATTCAGCCTCGCGAAAACAACCGAATAGCTACTTGTACCAAACTGATATATATCTCTTTAGCCAACACCTGGGAGCAGCCTAAGACGCGTTTCGTTCTCATTAGAACTCATCAGTTAGACATAGCTCTCAGGTGCTGGCCAGGAATTTGGAAGTGTTATTTAAACTTCAGAGATGGAAATTGTGGAGAAACGAGAACCTGCGTTTTCTATGTAAGATTATACTTGTGTTGAGTGTTGTTGTGATCCCACTCTACTTTTTTTATGGCTTTAAATCGCAGCCTTCTCCTGAAGGAGTTCTTCCACCCAACCACTGTTGTTTTTAATAACATATTTGACCGAGTACCTAAATGGGAAGAACCTATTGTGTCTCTTCTCGCCCATCTGATGAGAGGCATACGACGACACAGACCACATGCGTCTAATGTAGCAGTTGTTTCATTGCTACGAAATAAAAACGGCGGTGAAACACTCATCTTAAAAAAAAAAAAAAAAAACGGGGGAAAAAACCCCTTTTAAAAAAAAAAAAAAAAAAAAAAAAAAAAGATGGAGGTATAATAGGTAGCTCCTTGAAAAAAAAACTTCCCCATCTAATATAAATTGTGTCATTATTTGTAAATTGTATATAATGTGTATTAACAATACAATAAATTTGAATTGAATTGAATATTTCCTCTCTCCTGTTGAACAGACCACATGCGTCTAATGTAGCAGTTGTTTCATTGCTACGAAATAAAAACGGCGGTGAAACACTCATCTTAAAAAAAAAAAAAACATGGAGGTATAATAGGTAGCTCCTTGAAAAAAAAAAAAACTTCCCCATCTAATATTTTCTCTCTCCTGTTGGTATTCCAGGAATTCATGTCTAAGTGAGGCCATGTTGCCAAGTACAACAGAAGATGATGACGTCACCAATCTCATTTCTCTCTATTGTCAACAGTTGCTGCGAGAGAAACCTGGTGAGAACACATTTCTTCTTTTTTTTTCTACGTTTCTCCTTGTTTGCGTTTGTACATGAACTTGGCCACAACTTTTCCACATTGAAGTTTTTTTTGGAGGATTTCATTACTTTTTTTCCGAGTTTGTTAGGGTTAAATTTTTAGTTAAAATATTTTTTAGGCCTTTATGACAGGATTTTGTCAATTTGAAAGTAACTTTCAGTTGGAAAAGAAAAGGATTATTCAGCAAAAAATTTGGTCCATGACTATTTCCGTTTCCTCAATGTCTCTAATAATATTGGCCGAGTGGGTATCACACTAAGCTCGCACTCCGGAGGTCCCGGGTTCGATTCCCGATGGGGTCGAAGTTTTTTCGGCTCTATGCTTGGAGTTCGGGGTGCACTCAGCCTCGTGAAGACAGTTGAGTAGCTATTTTAATTGAGTAGTGACCAGTGGCGGCATTATCAGAGTAAAAAAAAAAAAATATAGATAAGTCAGAAATAGTAAAAGAGGCTCTTAGTAGTGCTGTGATATCCAAAAAATTGTGAAAATCTCTCAGCTTCACCACAAATAAATTATCATTTAGGTTAGATTTTAGATTTAATTTTGTTCCATGTATGTGGTTCTAGAGATAGAGCGATCAGTGTGTGAACTATGAAATGTGAATGAGTGAATGGATCTCGTTCTTATAATATAAGATTTTAGGTACTAGTTGTATAGGCAACTTGTGATGATTGATTCAAACCTCCCCCCCCTATTCAGGATCAATGGAGTGAAGCTCAACAAGAACGCATTGAGTTACAACGGGCCCGAGTTCTCGAAGTAAACCGTCATCTTGCCATGCTCACTGATTCCGCTGAGCGGGGTGGTCTACCACTCCATATGAACCTAGCTATGCATCATCCACTACCTCACTTGTCTGCTACTGCCGCTCCCACCACACACATGTTGAACAGACTCAAACAACAGAACCACATCCTGTCTGAGGTAATGTATGAAGACAACCTGATCTGTTTAGGATAAAATCCGCCCCGGACGGTAATCAAACCCACGCCCTGGCACTTACAAGACAGACGCGCTACCCTCCAAGTTAACTAGGTTGACCTATTTATCTTGTGACGTGAAAAGGTAGCGCGGGTGCCTTGTAAGCACTAGATTGCGAGTTCGATTCCCGCCTGTGGCAAACTTTGTCCTAAACAGATGAGGTTCGTTCTTAGAACGGCTGGCTTTCTCCTATCCTGTCTTCATTCTTTCTTTGATTTCGCGATGATAAGACCTCAGTTCTTACATTTCCCTCTGTCAAACCTCCTCTAGGACTATGTAGGAGTCCTTTTCTGAGTGAGGTCGACACTTCAATGAACCACTAATTTATTAAACTATAAAAACGGGATACCATATCAAGTAGGTACTAATTGATGTAGTAAGAAAAAGAAGAAATGGGTCTTCACTTGACTAAATTTAATTTATAAACCATAAGGCTCTAAATCTATACGAACTAATGAAAAACCAATGTACTCTATCCAAACGAATTAATAAAAATCTATTGTTTCCTTGTATATTTCAGGAAGTGAGCCAAAAAACAGATCGCATTACTTCCCTAGAACGAGAGAAAGCAGCATTGCTACGAGAACTTTACCAGGGCAGGATTCCTCAGAAGTAACAGAACACTGTTTACGCTACGTCCTACGTGAGTGAAAATAGAACGATACCAGCGATTTCTGCTAGAGCGGATGTCTCCAGAGGGAAATAAAGGGACCCTAAGTTCCAGAATAAATAAAGGGACCCTAAGTTCCAGAATAAATAAAGGGACCCTAAGTTCCAGAGACGTGGTTGATAACCAAATAGATGACCGTCTGACAATCGCTTTTCCCGGCGCCACTCAGGCTGGGTGAGGTTAATTGTGTAATCCAAGTGTTTCGATTAAAACCAAATGTAACTCGAGATTCATAGTTTCTTCGTTATTTTTATCATATCTTATCGTAAATATAATAGCTATCTATTTTTATTGTACACCCTAATGATAAACCCACCTATTCATTTTATATCGTAAAAATATACTGCATTATTGGAAATTATTATTTGTCCCCCTATAATATTTATGTGTGATTCTTTTCAATAAATTTCTCTTTTTTCACAGTAGGATGTCACAAGAAACGCGTATGCGCGATTTTGAGTGCGACCGATTCTGCGATGCAAGTGAAAAATATTTCACTACATTTTTTTTTTTTTTTTTTTATAACACACATGATGGAATAAAGAGTAGTGATGGAGTTTGAGCTTGTAACGACTCAGCGTGTTTAAATGTAGGACACCCAAATCAGATAGGTTTGATTAAGAAATCTCGCAAGATACGCCAGAAATACCTTGGGCTGAAAATAGAGTTGAGAGAAATGAGCATAGAGCTTTTTGCTTTCAACTCTGTGTGGTTTGAATTTGTCGCTTCCGTCTACCTGCTCGATGCTCCATGAGCTATGCTCTTTCTGCTTTACACACTCACGTAGGAGGGGGGGCTTTTACCTCCAAGCTTTTAGAGAAAACAACGAGGTATAACAGTTTCACGAGCTGAAGGACCAACTTTCATTATCTACTGCCAGATAGGTACTTTATCTACTGCCAGACAGGTACTTACTGCTATGTTATTCATAGAGGTATGAGATTTATTAAGCTGCGGTTACACGGTATTAGATTTCTTGTCTTACGATGTCACGCTTTCCAATTCAAGTTGGTTGGTTATTGTGCATCCCAACTTTTCGTACGATTTAGGCCGATTGCCACAAAGTGAGTTTCAACTCCGTTTAAGTTTTAAACTCGGTTTAAGGAATCTTATTGGCTGAAATTTTTGGAATTTTTAAAAATCAACCAATCAGATTGTTTAATCCAAGTGTTAAACTTCCCGTTGTGATCCCGGGATTAAAATTCTAGCTTTTTTTTTCTTCATAGTCGTTCGATTAGAAGTCTGATTCTGTATAACCCCGGCCTTAACAGAGACATTCCATGTTGTTGCCATTGCCATATTATTTTATTATTTGAAATTTTTATACAATTTAGATATATTTTTTTATACACTTTCAGATTATTTTATAAGGTTTTTTTTCGTTTTTACATATCTTTGTGTAGGAAGACAGTTATTTTTATTAAAACCATGGAAGCTCGATGGCCCCAATGAGCGGGATACCAGCCTGAAATTTCCCTTGCTAACGAAATAGCAAAGGTTGAGTGCAAAGGGCGTCCACTCGTAATTTTTTTGTTGCCAGAACCAAAGCAATCACCCTAGGGCTCATTAAGAGGCTGACGAAAAACACCGAGCTAGAAAAAGTACCTAGTCCTACGGTGAAATGTAGTACATACTAGAAAAATTAGGTAGATACCTATTTCCTGCTGGTTTTTTAAGGGCTCGATGGGGTCCAAACTTTAAACATTCAAGTTTCCAAAATGAAATTAACTTGCCGCGCCTGAAATATACAAAACATGTAAAGTGTGTGGCACATTGCATATCTAAAAGTTTCACGGCTGTTTGAAGATGCTTGGTGTACAGCTTATTGCATATCGCAACATTTGTATTTGTACGGCGCAGCGAAAAAATCTAATGTAAACAAACAAAAGTTTGAACTTTGAAAAATTCCAAAAATTTGTAAAATGTAAAGTTTAAAATTTACTGAGAACAAAGTATTGAAAATGTCCATTTCAAGGTGCTAAATAATCATTTCTAGGCATGTGAGTAAGGTATTAGAGTGAATATTGTAGTTATTGCATTCTACATAACAGTAAAGTTGCCTCTGCTAACCCAAGTGCTTATCATGCCTCCACCCCCTCATCATCCACCTCCCGATGGTCTCCCCAAACCATTTGTCACCGCACTGAGAACACTGTATTTTTTACCTTTAAAAGTTTTTAATTTGATCTTCAGTTTTAAGATTATCTATTTTTGGTACTAATAAAAGGCAATACTATTGCAATAAAGAGAATTTATAACTAATATCAGACATTGTCATAATCAATTTAGTACACTTATTTGTTCTTATTATTTTCCGCGAATATCGATCTGCTTACTCCGGAGGTCTTTTTATACAAAATCAAAGAGAGGAGGACAAGATAGGGGAAAGCCAGCCTTTCCGATAACGAACCTTATTAGTTCAGGATAAAGTCCGCCCCGGTTGGAAATCGAACCCGCGACCTAACGCTTTTGAAAACCAACCTTGTCTGTTCAGGACAAAATCCGTGCCGGTCGGGAATGGAGCAGTTGCAAATGGGTAAAAATTATAAATAAATGGTCGATTCGTATGTAAAAAGTTGGGAATAATCCAAATCTGATGTCAAAACTCAGAAAAAATAACTGTAAAAGGTCGAAAATTCAATTTTTATTTTCCGTTCTAATGAAAGAGTTCAAATATGTGTAACGTCAGACTTTACGCCGAGGAGACATACTCTGCAAAATGGAATTGATTACAATATGGTAAGGTGAAAGGGAAGTCTACTGTGAGGAAAAAATTATGAATTTGCATTGATTAATTTATCACTGTAACGGGGATCTAGTTAGCTTAGTTGGTAGTGTGTCTGCCTTGTAAGCGCTAGGCAGCAGGTTCAATTCCCGCCCAGGGTGGATTTTATCCTGATGGGATAATGTTTGTTCTTGGAATGGCTGGCTTTCTTCTATCCTGTCTTCCTTCTCTCTTTGATTTTGGGACAATAAAACCATAGCAGTTACAGTTCTCTCTATCAAACCTCTTTTTTTTTTTTTTTTTTAAAAAAAAAAAAAATCTCTGGCTTTTAGTTTCCAGTTTTCATTTCTTTGAGACAAAACTCAGGGACAATATTAGGCCCCAGGGGCAAAGCCCCGGGAGCGCGAAGCACGACCTCATGCACACCCCATGAAGCCCTGGGAGTGCGCAGCGCGACCGTTAACAAGGGAGCGTGAAGCGCGACCGCATGCACACCCCGCAAAACGCTGGGAGCATAAGCATGACCCCATGCACAATCACGCGAAGCCCCGGGAGCGCGAAGCGCGACCATATACTCAATCCCGCGTAGCGAACACGAGAAGCCCTCAGGGGGGAGTCATACTTATACTTAACTATCTGTTCTGTTTACTTCCAGCTCAAGAGGATGAAACAAATAGAGCTCGAGCGAGATATATGCAAGCGCGCTAGCGGAGGAGCAGAAAGAACTGCGCAGAAACGTATGCGCACAAACACATTAATGCCACATGGGTGGTATGATGGGCCCGGGAGTACCTCAACTTATGAATACCGACTTCATGAATGTCTTCTCCAAAATCAACACTCGGGAGCCTATCTCATTCTCAGATTTCATCCTGTATCCACCGTCACCTAATGCACCACCACCAACCACCCGAGATAGACCTCTCGGCTGCAAGACCATCTTTGTTCATCGCCTACGGGAGCGTATGCCGTGACGTCAAAGTTCACGATTTATACCGGTATTTTTTAAATCGATTTATCTCGGTATCTAGAAGTTATAGAAGAAAAAGAAAAATTCCGTTGGTCCTCATTTTTCCTGCTCTATGACTTTGACACATCACCCAAGTAAGCGCAACTGATCTATTGAACTCGCGACCTAACGCTTACAAAACACGCGCTACTCTCCAAGCTAACATAGCTGAGTTAATTATTTATTTTGCGACTTGAAAAGGGTTTGACTCATTCTTTTGAGCTTACTCTCTTTTAATCTCATCTTTGTCGGAGGATTACCTGAAAATTTCAAAGGTAAAAATCATTATGTTCACTTCTATTCAAAATTCAAAGTGATATCTGAAGCAATGGACTTATAGTCTTGCCTTTCAAATCAAAATAAAATCTCAAATTCTTTGTGGTAAAGCAGAGCTCTTTCACAACTTTTTGTGGATATCACAACATTACTAAGTGCTTCCTTTGCAATCAATTTCCATATTTCAATAATCTTTTTACACTGGTAATATCGCCACTGGTAGCTACTCGAATCAAGTAGCTACTATTCAAAGTGATATCTGAAGCAATGGACTTATAGTCTTGCCTTTCAAATCAAAATAAAATCTCAAATTCTTTGTGGTAAAGCAGAGCTTTTTCACAACTTTTTGTGGATATCACAACATTACTAAGCGCTTCCCTTGCAATCAATTTCCATATTTCAATAATCTTTTTACAATGGTAATATCGCCACTGGTAGCTACTCGAATCAAGTAGCTACTTAATTGTCCTCATGAGGCTGAGTGCACCCCGAACGGGAATCGAACCCAGACGTCCTACGTGCAAGCCTAGTGTGATACCCACTCGACCACTTAGCCAATTATTCTTGCCTTTCAAGACAATGACAATAAATAACCTCTTGTCAATGAACAGTATTAAATTCAACTGATTTAGGTAATTCAATGCATGCCTCTGAAGGTGTGAAGCATTAAAACTAAACCCAAAGGATGTTTCATATTGAATTTCCTTTCTTTTTTCAAGCAAAATGATCGTTTTTAAATAAAGATACCTACATTTTCTCCATACTTCTTCCCCCACAGAGAGCCAGCTCCAGGAATTGTTTGCCAAGTGTGGCGAGATTCAAAATGTACGACTGAGCACGAAGAGGTTCGCGCATATTCGGTTCATGTCGGAAATGTCCGTGGATATCGCCCTCTACTTCTCTGGTGAGTTATTCAATGCATAATGTACTCTCTTCTTTTCTTTTCATACATTGTCCTCTTGGCATAATGTACTCTCTTCTTTTCTTTTCATACATTGTCCTCTTGGCATAATGTACTCTCTTCTTTTCTTTTCATACATTGTCCTCTTGGCATAATGTACTCTCTTCTTTTCTTTTCATACATTGTCCTCTTGGCATAATGTACTCTCTTCTTTTCTTTTCATACATTGTCCTCTTGGCATAATGTACTCTCTTCTTTTCTTTTCATACATTGTCCTCTTGGCATAATGTACTCTCTTCTTTTCTTTTCATACATTGTCCTCTTGGCATAATGTACTCTCTTCTTTTCTTTTCATACATTGTCCTCTTGGCATAATGTACTCTCTTCTTTTCTTTTCATACATTGTCCTCTTGGCATAATGTACTCTCTTCTTTTCTTTTCATACATTGTCCTCTTGGCATAATGTACTCTCTTCTTTTCTTTTCATACATTGTCCTCTTGGCATAATGTACTCTCTTCTTTTCTTTTCATACATTGTCCTCTTGGCATAATGTACTCTCTTCTTTTCTTTTCATACATTGTCCTCTTGGCATAATGTACTCTCTTCTTTTCTTTTCATACATTGTCCTCTTGGCATAATGTACTCTCTTCTTTTCTTTTCATACATTGTCCTCTTGGCATAATGTACTCTCTTCTTTTCTTTTCATACATTGTCCTCTTGGCATAATGTACTCTCTTCTTTTCTTTTCATACATTGTCCTCTTGGCATAATGTACTCTCTTCTTTTCTTTTCATACATTGTCCTCTTGGCATAATGTACTCTCTTCTTTTCTTTTCATACATTGTCCTCTTGGCATAATGTACTCTCTTCTTTTCTTTTCATACACTGTCCTCTTGGCATAATGTACTCTCTTCTCGTTTCATTACTTACGTTGTATTTACACACTGTTCATTCTCCCTGTCTGTCCCCCAGGCTATCGTGTTCGTATCGAGGATAAGACAGACGCACCAAACACTGGCCGTCTGCACATTGACTTCGCCCAGGCGAGGGATGATCAATATGAGTACGAATGTCAACAGAGGGCGCTGGATAGGGAGAGACGACATATGCAACGTATGCAGGAGGAGCAGTTCCGAGTACCGTCACCCCTGCCCGTCGTACATTATAGTGACCATGAGGCGGGTATACTAGGGGACAAACTGAAAAGTAAGTCAACAGAGGTAGATGAAAAACCCCCTCTGAGGGGTAGATGTAGGGGCAAAAAACCCTATAAGTGAGGTTAAGCTGGTACGAATCTACGAATTCATTTGGACCTTCAGTGTGCAAGCCTAGTGTGATACCCACTCGGCCACGGAATTTGCTAGTGATATAAATCATCGTCTCTGCCGGGAATCAAACCCGGGACCTACGTTGTCTTGCATAGTGTGAAACTCAATTGGTCACAGAGTTTGCTAGTGCTATTATGCCATTAGTAATCTTTTGCATGGAATCCCTCAATTTTACGTGTTTTTATCATTAAATTTCACGTGCTTTTCCATCAGATGAGGAGACATTCCAAGAGGCTCTGGACGTGATCTGTACATGGTTAGAACGAGGCGAGTGTAACAAGCGTAACGCCAATCAATTCTACACACTACTACAATCTACCAACTCCCACGTCAGACATCTTGTATCGGAGAAATCTAACCTGGACGAGGAGATACAGAGAGCCAAGGATATGTATGCAGTGAAGATAGCAGCACTGGGCACACAATGTAAGTAGTTGAGGGACAGAGATTTGAAGGGTGGAGGGTAAAGACTCTGGGAACGACAAGTAAGTATAGAGGAGGGATTAATACCCTGGCTGGGGGACGTTAAACAGGGAGTAGACCACCTTAGTCTGTCAGGTCTGTCTGGAGGACTTTAAACAGGGAGGATACCAGCCTGAACTCCCCTGGCTAAAGATATAGCAAAGGTTGAGTGCAAAGGGCATCCGCTCGTAAAATTTGTAGCCAAAACCAAATGTCAGCCCAATGCAATCACCTTAAGTTACGGCTGATTGAGAGGCTGACGAAAAACGCCGACCCTGTCTGTAAATTAAATTGATCCCAAGGGAAAGGTAAACCTTGACAAATGGAGTGTGCCTGATGACATGTGATGTATTCCAATCCACTCGACCCCCATTTACTCGTCAGTCCATTTGACAGTAATATGCTCCCCTGAACCTGGATTTTTGCTAAAGTGGTGAATCTTGGGCTAAAACAGAGTGGAGCGGAGAACAAAGAGCATAGAGTTTTTTGCTCTCATCAGTTCTATGTGGTTTGAATTCGTTACTTTCCCCTATCGTCACTTTTCTCTATCTGCTCCATGGGCTAATCTCTCTGGTCCAGTCTGTTTACATATTCTTGAGAGTTCATTGCCATGGTTAGTACATGAATTAAATTTACTTTATCCCATGGACACTCGTCACTGGAACCCCAGAAGAGGTTTAAGGAGAGGTAAAAAGCCACAAAGCTCTCAGAAAAAGATGGAAGAACACGCGAAGACCAGAAAGTTACGAAAAGTGAAGCGAACATATACCTAGTACATTATGATAAACTACTAAACTTGGTTGTTTGCTCTTTATTTTGCTCTGGACCATGTTCCTGAACTTACAACTTTGCATTTCACATATCGCAATAATTTTGATGCAACAGTGACTATCATAATGGCAATGCAAAGGTTGTAAAGGTATAACATTGGTAATGAGTACTACTTTTGTCATAATTTCTGCGAAGTGTAAAATGCAATGTGCGATGTTGTTAATGGAACATGGGCCTACTCTTGGTGTTCACTCACTCAATATTCTCTCTCAACTCTGTAGCACTGTATCCAGATCTTGGGGTTATGAAGGTAAAAACGCCGATACCACTAATTTATCATTCTAGCCCAGTTTTTAACTGCCTGGTAATCAGAAGAATGCGGGTTCGAATCCCAGGGAAGGCATGAACTTTTAGGATTGATTTCATTTTAGTCGGAATTATTTATTTGAGATCTACACCAGAGTTCTTTGCTCAAAAATACAATGTCTTGCTGTCACTATGCATGCCTGGTAAGCAGAAAGGCGCGAGTTCGAATCTCAGCCAAGGCGTGAAATTTGATGCTTTAATTTGCAAGAATTTGCTCGTACAATTTGCTCACTTCTACCCATGTAACAATTTGCTCATGCTCATACCTGCAGCAATTTGCTCAAATGTACTCCTTAATTATAAGAATGTGCTCCTATAATTTGCTCTTAATTATAAGTCTTTGCTCACAAGAATTTGCTCACTGCTCATGTAATCGATTTGCTCTCTGGATTGTCTCTGAAATCATCTCAATGTGTTCAATACGATGTATATGTATCTCCTTCAGACAAAACGGTAGAAAAAGTGTTCCTAGCAGCCTCGCAGAAGAAAGCATGGGATCATTTCTCCAAAGCTCAACGCAAGAGTATTGAGTCGTGGAAGAAAGCCGCTGCGGTAGGTATCACTCAGTATTTACTTTCCTTATCCTACAGGAAGGAAAGTATTTTTCCAGTGAAGACCTTGTCTTGTCCTATAACGGAATATGTTATATTACTTTTAAGAGGTTTGGTAGAAGGAACTGTAATAAGGGAGGTCTTACTGTCTAAAAATGAAAACGAGAAAGAGGAACATCTCTAATGAAAAAGCCCTTTCCGGGAAAGAGTTCGCCCCGGGGCGGGAATCGAACCCGCGACCTAGGTAAGATAAGGAATTGAAAGCCAGTATTTCTCATACAAAAAATGAAACAGGTACCTACCTACCTACCTACACTTTTGGCAGGATTGATATGTCACATAATTATAATAGGTTGGTATTTATTTAAGTATACATATTTGAGTTATTGAAGATTTTTTTTTTTCGAGGTAGGGATTATTTTGCACAAAGGTAAGTGTGTATGCAATATAGGTAAGGTATCTATGTAAAGACAAAATGGTAAGATAACGCACTGTACGGGATCAGTACCTAACTACTTAATGTTAAGTTAATTACATAGTTTTTTTTATGAGGAGGTGTTCTTTTGGCAGGATTGATATGTCACATAATTATAATAGGTTGGTATTTATTTAAGTATACATATTTGAGTTATTGAAGATTTTTTTTTTCGAGGTAGGGATTTTTTTGCACAAAGGTAAGTGTGTATGCAATATAGGTAAGGTATCTATGTAAAGACAAAATGGTAAGATTACGCACTGTACGGGATCAGTACCTAACTACTTAATGTAAAGTTAATTACATAGTTTTTTTTATGAGGAGGTGTGGAGGGTATGCTGGAGTCACGGCTCAGGGTATGGTGTTTCGCCCTTCTGTGGCACCATTCCTGGCCGCTCAACCCGCTAAAAAACCTCCCCGCTCTTCTTTCTTGGTCCCGGAACTTTTCTGTTATGACTTCGGGAATAGTGGTAGGTGTGGTATGTACACAAATTCAAGTTCGAAGATCCAGAAGACAACCTTGGGAAGTGTCTCTATATTTCGGAGGTTGGTAGTTCGAGTTTAAATCAAATACTACATGATTTGTGAACTTTGTCCACAAATACGGATAGCTCAGATTCCCATTCCCAACCCTAGAAATTTTCGAGTTGACGCCACGGGAGGTCGCCAGTTCGTTCCCGCTGACCTTTTTTTGCGCCCCCGTTCATGTCACTCATCCATTTAGTGGTCTTGCTCGGCGTAGCTTAACAAAAACGAACCGGAAAATAGCCTATAACCTTCACGGGAGCTGAATGCGTAACCCTACGTAATACATAATTATGTATCAAAACAGAAATAAAACTATCTACACGTCTTATGTAGGTAGGTACCTACCTATATCTTTCGTTCCCAAATCTGTAAGGGTTCAATACTGAGTTCGTTCCCACCTACCTGAAGTACTAAAAGAAGAATAAAGAAGAATTATTTTCCGCATAATAATATATTATTAAATTTTTATTATGCTTCACGGGAGCTGAATGCGTAACCCTACGTAATACATAATTATGTATCAAAACAGAAATAAAACTATCTACACGTCTTATGTAGGTATAGGTACCTATATCTAAAAAAAAAGAACCTGTCAATCAATCCTGTCAATCACTCTAAAGAATAAAATTAAAGAATGGTTGATTTTGAACCTTTTAAATTTAAACGAAACAAAAGATTTACCGTTGATTTTATGATTTTGGACCTTTGAAACAGAACAATAGATTTATTCCCACGCATATGAATATTTATTGATATGCGTGGCAACTGTATTGGGGGATTGTAATGTTTAGAAAGATCGTAACGAGGGCCTCGTTCAACTTTGGCGGAGAAATCTAACCTGGACGAGGAGATACAGAGAGCCAAGGATATGTATGCAGTGAAGATAGCAGCACTGGGCACACAATGTAAGTAGCTGAGGGACAGAGATTTGAAGGGTGGAGGGTAAAGACTCTGGGAACGACAAGTAAGTATAGAGGAGGGATTAATGCCCTGGCTGGGGGACGTTAAACAGGGAGTAGACCAGCTTAGTCTGTCAGGTCTGTCTGGAGGACTTTAAACAGGGAGTAGACCAGCCTGAATTCCCCTTGTTAAAGATATAGCAAAGTTTAAGTGCAAAGGGCATCCGCTCGTGAAATTTGTAGCCAAAACCAAATGTCAGCCCAAAGCAATCACCTTAAGTTAGGGCTGATTGAGAGGCTGACGAAAAACGCCGACCCTGTCAAGGGAAAGGTGAACCTTGACAAATGGAGTGTGCCTGAAGGCAAGTGATGATCCACTCGACCCCCATTTACTTGTCAATCCATTTGACAGTAATATGCTCTCATGAACCTGGATTTTTGCTAAAGTGATGAATCTTGGTCCTAAAACAGAGTGGAGCGGAGAACAAAGAGCATAGTTTTTTGCTCTCAATTCTGTATTTGCGGTTTGAATTCATCGCATTCCCCTATTGTCACTTTCCTGTACCTGCTCCATGGGCTAAGCTCGCTGGTCCACTCTGTTTACATATTCTTGAGAGTTCATTGCGATGGTCAGTACATGAATTAAATTTACTTTATTGTGGACGCTCGTCACTGGAACCCCAGAAGAGGTGTAAGGAGAGGTAAAAAGCCACAAAGCTCTCAGAAAAAGATGGAAGAACTCACGAAGACCGGAAGGTTACGAAAAGTGAAGCGAACATATACCTAGTACATTATGATAAACTCCTAAACTTGGTTGTTTGTTCTTTATTTTGCTCTTGACCATGTTCCTGAACTTACAACTTTGCATTCCACATTTCGCAATAATTTTGATGTTCTGTTTAGGAAAAGTTCACCCCAAGCAGGAATTGGGGTCTATTTTTCTGTTGTGTCAATGAAAGTGTGACTGGATTTCGTAGAGGCATTTTATCTGTGTGAATTCACAGTTTATGGAAAAATTACTGAGGGAAGAATTTATAAAGTGGATTTAAATAAGTAGGTACATATGTGTATTTACCTCAGCTCCTATGTTCCCCCGTGTCCAATCTCCACAGGTCTTCTTATAATAATCTCTCTTGTTTTGTTTCCCACATGTCTTCTTAAATATATGTATATCTCCCTCGTCTTTTCCCTGATCAGCGGTAACTGTTGGGGTCGGCCCTCCCACATGTCTTCTTATGATATATTACATTTTCTTATGATAATACACTGCTCATGTAATCGATTTGCTCTCTGGATTGTCTCTGAAATCATCTCAATGTGTTCAATACGATGTATATGTATCTCCTTCAGACAAAACGGTAGAAAAAGTGTTCCTAGCAGCCTCGCAGAAGAAAGCATGGGATCATTTCTCCAAAGCTCAACGCAAGAGTATTGAGTCGTGGAAGAAAGCCGCTGCGGTAGGTATCACTCAGTATTTACTTTCCTTATCCTACAGGAAGGAAAGTATTTTTCCAGTGAAGACCTTGTCTTGTCCTATAACGGAATATGTTATATTACTTTTAAGAGGTTTGGTAGAAGGAACTGTAATAAGGGAGGTCTTACTGTCTAAAAATGAAAACGAGAAAGAGGAACATCTCTAATCAAAAAGCCCTTTCCGGGAAAGAGTTCGCCCCGGGGCGGAAATCGAACCCGCAACCGTGGTAAGATAAGGAATTGAAAGCCAGTATTTCTCATACAAAAAATGAAACAGGTATATGTATTTGGAAAAATCCTACAATGCTGCAGTGAGCACCAAAGTTGTGATATAGTAACACAAAGAAAAGACATTTATTTATTTATGATAATATTCTCTCTTGTTTTGTGTTCCCACAGGTCTGATCTCAATATTCCTGCACATTCACCCGTTCGGAGCGTCCGTAGAATACATCTGGTCTTACGTGTCCAAGTTTGTACCTAGCTGTAAGAGTAGCGACCTGGAAGCCATGATGAGCCGCTACTCGGCGCTATTCACTCAGGATCTCATCGGGATCGGCGCTAATATTGAGCGTCGCTGGAAGTATCTGTCACTAGATTAAGCGGTCAAGGATAACGTCTTTACTAAAAGGACTTTTCGAGCAGTCTGAAAGTCTTTATGAAAAGGCTGACGGCTTTATTAAAAGGGCTTATCGGGAAATGTAACGTCTTTACCGGAAGACGTAACGTCTTTTTTTAAAGAGGTTTGACAGAGGGAACCGTAACTGCTATGGTCTTATCGTCCCGAAATTGAAGAGAGAAGGAGGACAGGATAGGAGAAAGCCAGCCGTTCCGAGAATGAACATTATCCCATCAGGATAAAATCCGCCCCGGACGGGAATCGAACCCGCGGCCTAGCGCTTACAAGGCAGACGCACTATTAACTAAGCTAACTAGGCGGGCTCGTAACGTCTTTACCGGAAGACCTAACGGCTTTGCCGGCTTAGAACACCAACGTCTTTATCTGAATTGTAACGTCTTTACCGAATGGCTAACGGCTATAATGACTATTATGGTGGGTCCAGACTTGTGCAATGCAACGTGCAAAGCATTTGCATTGCACGTTGCACGTAAAATCAAATCCGACGAATGCGAACGTTTTTCATGTATCCGAGAATTTTTGTACCGATACTCAACTAGTAATCGCCTATAGTAGGTACATCATTTGCATTGCATTGCACGATGCTTTGCACAAGTCTGGACCCACCATAAGAAATTTAATCTAGGTATCTATGATTTTGTCCTCTTGTATATCCCCGCATTTATTGGAAATAAAATAATTTTATATTGCAACTCCCACATAACTAGTCTTTATTTATTACTTTCTGTTCATAAACCCACCGGTGCGGTGTACAGATTCATGTTGAAGTGTCTGTTCTGAGCATGCTCCAAGTATACCCGAATAGACTGTTTGGGTATAGACCTGATTACACCTGAACAGTCTCCAAGCATTTCCAGAAGATAACAAATGCTTTAGCATGCATCTGTAGTCCCGACCTTTTTTGAAGAGATTTGACAGAGGGAACTGTAACTGCTAAGACCTTATCGTCCTAAAACCGAAGAGAGGAAGAAGACAGGACAGGAGAAAGCCAGCCGTTCCGAGAACGATTCTTAAATGTTTGGGATAAAATCCGCAGGGTTCGGGAATCGAACCCGCAACCTAGCGCTCACAAGGTAGACGCGCCACCCTCTAAGTTAACTAGGCTGCACGGCCTTAAATCAAGCTACAAGTAATACTTAATCTAGTGTTCCCTGAAATAACTGTCAGGATTTGGTACGTGCTCCGTCACTCTTCCATGTACAAACCACGCCTTACCTGCGGGCGTTTATTATTGATATCTTGGGCGGCAATGGGCGGCATATTGCCCTGGGCAATTCCACCTTGGCGTTCGCTAGGACTTATCAATTAATAAATGTCAATAAATTATTTATCAGTAATTAATATTACTTGAATTATTTTTCGGCAATTTTCGATTAATGTGATCAATTAATATTTTTATTATTTACTAGCCTTAAGGATTTACTAGGAGAACTCCGGAGCGAACCATTGAGTTACCCGGTGAACTCAGTTTTGTTTACATTTTACCGGGGTTCTTGTTTTGATTTTCATTCGGTTTCTATAAAAAAAAAAGAAAAAAAATCTGGTGTGAACATCACACGACTTTCTATTAGATTTACGAAATACGTATTTGAAAGAAAAAAAAAATTCCAAGTCCCGAGCCTGAGCCGCCCACGGCGGAAAATTTCCTATCTTAAAATACTCCCCATGTAATGAGGGATCATTAAAAAGTGTCCAAAAATTGAACTATCATATAAAGGTAATAAGTTTTGTAGTTACCTATTTCATAACTTTATAACCTAGGATGTCTAATATAAACATATTTAATAATAATAGGTAGGTATCTAATTAAAGAGAAATAGGATAAAAAAAAACCCGTCCAAGATCAAGAAGGCAACTCGGCTCGCCTTGTTAGTTTCAAAGGTAGAGTGTTTGCCTTGTAAGTGCTAGGTCGCAGGTTCGAACAAGTCTAGTTCGTTTTCGGAACAGCTGGCTTTCTGCTGGAAGGAAAGAGGAAAGAGTGGAATCAGCTACCAGATAATTTTAAATTGATTGAAAGTCCTTTAGCTTTTAAGATTTTTTCAAAGGAAAACTTGTTAACATTGGCATAATGTACTCTCTTCTTTTCTTTTCATACTTTGTCTTTACACTGTCCTCTTGGCATAATGTACTCTCTTCTCCTTTCATTACTTACGTTGTATTTACACACTGTCTTTGACCTCAGATTTGGATTTTTCCCAACTTTTTACATAGGAATCAACCATTTATTTAAAATTTTTACCCATTTGCAACTCCTCCATTGTCCTCACGAGGCTGAGTGCACTCCGAACGGGAATCGAACCCAGACGTCCTACGTGCAAGCCTAGTGTGATACCCACTCGACCACTTAGCCAATTATTCTTGCCTTTCAAGACAATGACAATAAATAACCTCTTGTCAATGAACAGTATTAAATTCAACTGATTTAGGTCATTCAATGCATGCCTCTGAAGGTGTGAAGCATTAAAACTAAACCCAAAGGATGTTTCATATTGAATTTCCTTCCTTTTTTCAAGCAAAATGATCGTTTTTAAATAAAGATACCTACATTTTCTCCATATTTTTCTCCCCACAGAGAGCCAGCTCCAGGAATTGTTTGCCAAATGTGGCGAGATTCAAAATGTACGACTGAGCACGAAGAGGTTCGCGCATATTCGGTTCATGTCGGAAATGTCCGTGGATATCGCCCTCTACTTCTCTGGTGAGTTATTGAATTTGTATCTAATTATTTGGGCCTAATGATTGCTAATAGGTATCTAAAGTTATGAAATAGGTAACTACAATACTCGTACTTATTACCTTTATATGATACAATGGATACACGTTCTCCATTGTACGTGTATCCATTGTATCATATAAAGGTAATAAGTTTTGTAGTTACCTATTTCATAACTTTATAACCTAGGATGTCTAATATAATACTAATAATAGGTAGGTATCTAATTAAAGAGAAATAGGATAAAAAAAAACCGTCCAAGATCTAGAAGGCAACTCGGCTCGCCTTGTTAGTTTCAAAGGTAGAGTGTTTGCCTTGTAAGTGCTAGGTCGCAGGTTCGAGTTGGTTTTCGGTCTAGTTGGTTTTCGGAACAGCTGGCTTTCTGCTTCAAGGAAGGAGGAAAGAGTGGAATCAGCTACCAGATAATTTTAAATTGATTGAAAATCGTTTAGCTTTTAAGATTTTTTTCAAAGGAAAACTTGTTAACATTGGCATAATGCACTCTCTTCTTTTCTTTTCATACATTGTCCTCTTGGCATAATGTACTCTCTTCTTTTCTTTTCATACATTGTCCTCTTGGCATAATGCACTCTCTTCTTTTCTTTTCATACATTGTCCTCTTGGCATAATGTACTCTCTTCTTTTCTTTTCATACATTGTCCTCTTGGCATAATGTACTCTCTTCTTTTCTTTTCATACATTGTCCTCTTGGCATAATGTACTCTCTTCTTTTCTTTTCATACACTGTCCTCTTGGCATAATGTACTCTCTTCTCGTTTCATTACTTACGTTGTATTTACACACTGTTCATTCTCCCTGTCTGTCCCCCAGGCTATCGTGTTCGTATCGAGGATAAGACAGACGCACCAAACACTGGCCGTCTGCACATTGACTTCGCCCAGGCTAGGGATGATCAATATGAGTACGAATGTCAACAGAGGGCGCTGGATAGGGAGAGACGACATTTGCAACGCATGCAGGAGGAACAGTTCCGAGTACCGTCACCCCTGCCCGTCGTACATTATAGTGACCATGAGGCGGGTATACTAGGGGACAAATTGAAAAGTAAGTGGTAACGCGCTTGCTTGCCATGCAGAAAGTCCCGGGCTCTATAACTGTTATTCGATTCTAACTCTACTACTGTGTTTGTGACGACTTTACAGGATATCAAAATCCTAATGCCGGATGAGGATAACATGGATACAGAATCTGAGGATGAAGATGCCGCCATCAAGCCGAAGAAGATCAAGGGAGAGAACAAGCAAGCGCTCAAGGTAGGTTTGAAAAATGTCGCCTGCGGTGTAAGAATTCTATTCATAGGTTGATTCTTGTTGATACCCCAAATATCAAATTCTTTGTGATAAAGCAAAGCTTTTTGCAACTTTTGTGGATATGTCAGCATTAACAAGTGCCTCCTTTTCGATCAATTTCCATATTTCAATAATCTTTTTACACTGGTAATGCCGCCACTGGTCGCTACTCAAAGTAGCTACTCTGTTGTTCTTGCTGGACTGAGTGGACCCCAAACTCCAAGCACCGACCCGAAAAAACTTCGACCCCGCTGGGAATCGAACCTGGGACCTCCGGCATGCAAGCCTAATGTGATACCCACTCGGCCACGGAGGTTGCTTGACTCCCTAAATGTATTTCATCCCATTTGGGGTCAGTGGGCGTAACTGAGTTAACAAACGTAAAATTGAGGCTATTTTAAATGATTTAGACTCATCTCAGATGTAAAACAAAGTTGATTTTTCTTGTGTCTTATATTACATTCCATATGGTTTTGTCCAGGATGAGAATGATAGCTTGCGGTGTCAGCTAGAGGCTTACAAGAATGAGGTGGAAATACTCAAGCTGGATATGCAAACGGATCTGGAAGCCAAGGATAAACAGCTCAAGGTTACGCAGAAAACATTGGAGAATGTACAGATGGTAAGTGATTTCTTTAAAAGAGGTTTGGTAGAGGGAACTGCTAAGGTCTTATCGTCCCGAAATCGAAGAGAGCAGAAAGACAGGATAGGAAAAAGCCAGCCGGTTCGAGAACGAAGATTACCCTTTCAGGATAAAATCCGCCGCTGGCGGTAATCGACCCCGCGGCCTAGCGCTTTCAAGGCAGACGCGGAAACCAACTAAGCTAATTTATACTTTATTTTTTATATCGATTAATTTGTTTTTATTCATTACAGAATCTGATGGATGCCAAGCGAGAACATACTGAGGCGGCAATGAAAACCATGGCTCTGAACAAGGAATTAGTAGTTCTATTTGGGTTTCAAAACACATTAAAAAAAAAAAAAAAAAAAAAAAAGTCAACAAAGGTACACGAAAAACTCTCTCTGAGGGGTAGGTGTAGGGGCAAACAACCCTATAAGTTGTGTTAAGCTTATACGAAACAACGGATTCAAGAAGGGTTGATTCTGATTTCTTTCCCCTGTATCAAAGTAATCACTAATCAGTAATCAGTAATCAATAGAACTATTTGTTTTAAAGCAGAGCCTTTTCATAACTTGGTAATTATGCAGAAGTCACGTCCGTGGAAAAGAAAAGCTCCTTTTTGTATTTAACCTAACCCTTCCTTCTGAGTTCACCGGGTATCCTCATGGTACACGGGGAATGACTCGTTGAGTTCACCGGCTACCTCATGGTAGCCAAAGTGTTAATTTATTTAGAAATGAGACTTCACTAACAAGGATGATGAGAGTGAAGATAGTAAGGTGGCTATTCCTGAAGTAGAAGTAGAAGAAATAACACTACCAACCCCACCACCACCTAGCAGTGTACCTGAACTAGATGCTAAACTTATCGGTAAGTTATTTTATTTATTTTTTTTTTTTAATTGTAATAAATGGGACATTGTCCCGTAAAATTTTGTAAAGAAAAAGAAAGAAATCGAAAAACGAGTACAAATTTTTGTCGATGGTGGGATTCGAACCCAAGACCTTCTGCATGGCAAGCAAGCGCGTTACCACTGGACCCACCGTGCCCCCAGTGACTGAACAAAGTGAGGTTTTCTTACGTTTTGATAGAGGGAGTCTGTAACAACGGAGGTCTTATCGTCCCGAAACCGATTAGAGAAGAAGGACAGGATACGAGGAAAACCAGCCGTTCCGAGAACGAACCTTATCTGTTTAGGAAAAGTTCACCCCAAGCAGGAATTGGGGTCTATTTTTCTGTTGTGTCAATGAAAGTGTGACTGGATTTCGTAGAGGCACTTTATCTGTGTGAATTCACAGTTCATGGAAAAATTACTGAGGGAAGAATTTAAAAAGTGGATTTAAATAAGTACATATGTGGATCTACCTCAGCTCCTATGTTCTCTCGTGTTCAATCTCCACAGGTCTTCTTATAATAATCTCTCTTGTTTTGTTTCCCACATGTCTTCTTAATAAATATATTATGTATATCTCCCTCGTCTTTTCCCTGATCAGCGGTAACTGTTGGGGTCGGCCCTCCCACATGTCTTCTTATGATATATTATATTTTCTTATGATAATATTCTCTCTTGTTTTGTGTTCTAACAGGTCTGATCTCAATATTCCTGCACATTCACCCGTTCGGAGCGTCCGTAGAATACATCTGGTCTTACGTGTCCAAGTTTGTACCTAGCTGTAAGAGTAGTGACCTGGAAGCCATGATGAGCCGCTACCCGTCGCTATTCACTCAGGATCTCATCGGGATCGGCGCTAATATTGAGCGTCGCTGGAAGTATCTGTCACTAGATTAAGCGGTCAAGGATAACGTCTTTACTAAAAAGACTTTTCGAAGAGTCTGAAAGTCTTTATGAAAAGGCTGACGGCTTTATAAAAAGGGCTTATCGGGAAATGTAACGTCTTTACCAGAAGACGTAACGTCTTTTTTTAAGAGGTTTGACAGAGGGAACTGTAACTGCTATGGTCTTATCGTCCCGAAATCGAAGAGAGAAGGAAGACAGGACAGGAGAAAGCCAGCCGTTCCGAGAACGAACATTATCCCATCAGGATAAAATCCGCCCCGGGCGGGAATCGAACCCGCGGCCTAGCGCTTACAAGGCAGACGCACTACCAACTTTACCGGAAGACCTAACGGCTTTGCCGGTTGTCATAACGTCTCTACTAGAACACCAACGTCTTTATCTGAATTGTAACGTCTTTACCGAATGGCTAACGGCTATAATGACTATTGAAAATTTAATCTAGGTATGATTTTGTCCTTTTGTATATCCCCGCATTTATTGGAAATAAAAACTAATCTCAGCGGTGTAGTGGTTAGCGCGGTGGACTTCGGATCTGGAGGTTGGTGGTTCGAGTCCAAGTCAAGTCATAAAATTTAAGCGTAGTGCCATTAAGCAGCGAACGACATTTGTGACAAGCATTTATGCTTAACACAATTAAAATTCCTATTGGAAATAAAATAATTTTACATTACAACTCCCACATATCTTGACTAGTCTTTATTTATTACTTTCTGTTCATAAACCCACCGGTTTATTACTTTCTGTTCATAAACCCACCGGTGCGGTGTACAGATTCATGTTGAAGTGTCTGTTCTGAGCATGCTCCAAGTATACCCGAATAGACTGTTAGGGTATAGACCTGATTACACCTGAACAGTCTCCAAACATTTCCAGAAGATAACAAATGCTTTAGCATGCATCTGTAGCACCGACCTTTTTTGAAGAGATTTGACAGACGGAACTGCAACTGGTAAGATCTTATCGTCCCAGAAGCGAAGAGAGGAAGAAGACAGGATAGGAGAAAGCCAGCCGTTCCGAGAACGATTCTTAAATGTTTGGGATAAAATCCGCAGGGTTCGGGAAGCGAACCCGCAACCTAGCGCTTACAAGGTAGACGCGCTACCCTCTAAGTTAACTAGGCTGCACGGCCTTAAATCAAGCTACAAGTAATACTTAATTGTAAATATACCTATGTTGATTTTATTCTTTTATTGTGATAATAATATACATCTTCTATACATCATACATACATACTTACATCATACATACATACATACAATATACAAAATCTAGTGTTCCCTGAAATAACTGTATTAACTGTCAGGATTTGGTACGTGCTCCATCACTCTTGCATGTACAAACCACGCCCTACCTGCGGGCGTTTACTATTGATATCTTGGGCGGCATATTGCCCTGGGCAATTACACCTTGGCGTTGGTCTCTATAACTGTTATTCGATTCTAACTCTACTACTGTGTTTGTGACGACTTTACAGGATATCAAAATCCTAATGCCGGATGAGGATAATATGGATACAGAATCTGAGGATGAAGATGCTGCCATCAAGCCGAAGAAGATCAAGGGAGAGAACAAGCAAGCGCTCAAGGTAGGTTTGAAAAATGTCGCTTGTGGTGTATTCTTTGTGATAAAGCAAAGCTTTTCGCAACTTTTGTGGATATGTCAGCATTAATAAGTGCCTCCTTTGCGATCAATTTCCATATTTCAATAATCTTTTTACACTGGTAAGGCGACCACTGGTCGCTACTCAAAGTAGCTACTCAGTTGTCCTTGCTGGGCTGAGTGCACCCCCAACTCCAAGCACCGACCCGAAAAAACTTTGACCCCGCTGGGAATCGAACCTGGGACCTCCGGCATGCAAGCCTAGTGTGATACCCATTCGGCCACGGAGGTTGCTTGACTCACTCCTGGACTCCTAGGCGGGAGGTGGGGGTCTGATAGCGCGTGTCCTGGTGTACTATATGTACTCCATGAGGCGTGTTCTCGGGCTTGGACTTCTCGTCTATCGTGTTCCAGGTTAAGCGTTTCCTTGGAATTTTTTTTTCCCTCGTCAAAAAGGGGGGCGGCGGCCAAGCCGTCCCCCCGCAGCGCGCCGCCCTGTTCGCGGAAATAGGTTGAACAGGCCTTAATCCGGGGCTGAAATTACATGATTAGAGCAAAGTAACCCCAGCAAGTTGACTCACTAAATGTATTTCATCCCATTTGGGGTCAGTGGGCGTAACTGAGTTAACAAACGTAAAATTGAGGCTATTTTAAATGATTGAGACTCATCTTAGATGTAAAACAAAGTTGATTTTTCTTGTCTCTTATATTACATTCCATTTGGTTTTGTCCAGGATGAGAATGATAGCTTGCGATGTCAGCTAGAGGCTTACAAGAATGAGGTGGAAATACTCAAGCTGGATATGCAAACGGATCTGGAAGCCAAGGATAAACAGCTCAAGGTTACGCAGAAAACATTGGAGAATGTACAGATGGTAAGTGATTTCTTTAAAAGAGGTTTGGTAGAGGGAACTGCTAAGGTCTTATCGTCCCGAAATCGAAAGAGCAGGAAGACAGGATAGGAGAAAGCCAGCCGGTTCGAGAACGAAGATTACCCTTTCAGGATAAAATCCGACGCGGGCGGTAATCGACCCCGCGGCCTAGCGCTTTCAAGGCAGACGCACTACCAACTAAGCTAATTTATACTTTCTTTAATATATTGATTAATTTGTATTTATTCATTACAGAATCTGATGGATGCCAAGCGAGAACATACTGAGGCGGCAATGAAAACCATGGCGCTGAACAAGGAGTTAGTAGTTCTGAGACACAAACTGAAGGAGACTAACAAGGATGATGAGAGTGAAGATAGTAAGGTGGCTATTCCTGAAGTAGAAGTAGAAGAAATAACACTACCAACCCCACCACCACCACCTAGCAGTGTACCTGAACTAGATGCTAAACTTATCGGTAAGTTATTATTAATTTTTTTATTATTATTATTATTTTTAAGATGAGTGTTCCACCGCCGTTTTTATTTCGTAGCAATGAAACAACTGCTACATTGGACGCAAATCTCTTATAGACACCTCGCAATCTTCGAATACTATTTAAGACTGGATTTTTTTGTGTGCACTTCGACTGAATTTGGTCTAAATACCTACCTATCAAGATCATAAAGTTATATTGTCAATTCAGAGCCTTAAAAAAAATCAACCGGTGTTCTGCTCAATGCATTAACGGTTTGATTCTTTCCCTGTATTTTATGCAGATATCTAAATAAAGTTCAATTAAAATCTGTGTCATAGTGAAGAATGAGAAGGAAAAAACGTTGAACTTTTTGGTCTTCTTGGATTACAAAGAAGATTCTCGTGAGAAAAAAATCAAGAAGATGAAGAAGAAGAAGAAGAAGAAGAAGAAGAAGAAGAAGAAGAAGAAGAAGAAGAAGAAGAAGAAAAAGCTGTGACAAAGTTCTCGCCCTTGATGTTGACTTATTGTCCTCGTCAGAACAATCAAAAAGGCTAAGAAAATAAAATACAAATTGGCCAATAATTTATTGTAAAAACAAATAAAGGGAATACCTACATATTTGTCACTTCATTCTAAAACAAAAGACAGGAACGCCGACACTCCAACAATGAAAAACAATCTGAGCTAATCTTGATCGAAATAAAAATATCTACCATCTGCGAGTTTGACTTATTGTCCTCGTCAGAACAATCAAAAAGGCTAAGAAAATAAAATACAAATTGGCCAATAATTTATTGTAAAAACAAATAAAGAGAATAGGTACCTACAAATTTGTCACTTCATTGTAAAACAAAAGACAGGAACGCCGACACTCCAACAATGAAAAACAATCTGAGCTAATCTTGATCGAAATAAAAAAAATCGCAGATAATCTTGAATTGAATTTAAAAGAAAGAAGAAGAAGAAGAAGAAGAAGAAGAAGAAGAAGAAGAAGAAGAAGAAGAAGAAGAAGAAGAAGAAGAAGAACAAGAACAAGAAGAAGAACAAGAAGCTGAAGAATAGGTGTTTAGAATAAATGGAACAATAAATCAGTTTCGTGGACCTATAAATCCTCGCTAGGTATTGGGTAGGTAGGTACCTACGTTACAGCTGCCATCAACCTTACCATCTTGAGCATGATGTTATATCAATTCCTAGTTACAATGTTACATATTTATAGGTACATATAGGAACCATGGTACCAAAAAAACTATAGTTTACAATCTATACATAGGTAGATACAATCTATACATAGGTATATAGATGTAACCTATACATAGGTAGGCATTTGTCACAAAAATATTTGAGTTGAAGAAGATTTGGGTTTCTTCTCAAATATTTCTGTGACAAATGCCTACTAGATTGTATAGTTTTGTGACAAATGCCTACTTGCCTACCTATGTATAGACTGTATAGTTTTGTGACAAATGCCTACTTATGTATAGATTGTATAGTTCTGTGACAAATGCCTACCTATGTATAGATTGTATAGTTCAATGACAAATGCCTACCTATGTATAGATTGTATAGTTTTTTTTTTTTTTTTTTTTTTTTTTTTTTTTTTTTTTTTTTTTTTTGAAGGAGGGTGGGTAATACTTTACACATTAATTTGTCCAAATTCAAATTTGATATGAAAAGAGGTGAATAGAATAGTAAGAGAATGAGAATCAGGCTTGTCAAAAATGAAATCTTTAGCGCCATGGGCGAAATTTTCGATTCAGCATGTAGCTCGTTTTTTACGTCATTAATTTAGGATTAGGATACATGTAGAGAATTTTTCCTTCAATTCAAGGTAACAGATGAACTACAGCGCCGCAGGTGAAATTTCATCAATATAATATAAAAAATCAAAAATGATAGAAATTTGAAGAGATTCATCTCCCTAATCTTCAATGAATCAAAGAATGAGTAATGATATAACGAAAGTAACAAACTGAAATTAGTACGGTTAGGTAACCTCTCTGGAGTTTATTGCAGTTCCCAGAGAGGAGTATCTACCATTTGCGAGGGGTTAAGTTTTAGTGGGTCGGTTTTCTTAACCAAGAGCGTCACTGCTCTAGATACATACATACTAAATCCCACACTCCTGGACTCCTAGGCGGGAGGTGGGGGTCTGATAGCGCGTGTCCTGGTGTACTATAT
>NW_007378028.1:165109-167486 GCF_000475195.1 Diaphorina citri | reverse complement strand
AAAGTACATCTTCCAAGTTGGGGTTTTGAATGTTCATACTTGGTGAGTTTTCTCGGTGGTAGAAGGGTTGAGTGACAGGGCCACTATGGTAGAACGCCGTACTAGGATGTGATGGTGGTTCCAGTAGGGCCCCTTCTATGTTCTCTTGAATCTCGTTGACAGACAGCGGGGGGATTCTTCGCACCCTCTCCCCACTTAAGGGGTGCCCCGGACTGAGGGCCGTGATTAAATTTCCGTCTGTCATTGAGATTTTTATGTGTGTTGACTTCGCACCCTCTCCCCACTTAAGGGGTGCCCCGGACTGAGGGCCGTGATTAAATTTCCGTCTGTCATTGAGATTTTTATGTGTGTTGGATTGAGAACAGCCGCCCATTCTGGGTATAGTCGCTGACCCGGGAGCCGCCCTTTCAGGGAACAGACGCTTCGGGATTTAGGGGTACCGCAGTACTGGAACCATTCAAGCTGCTGCAGCCATGCTCCCAGATCTTCTACATCACACCGTACCGAAGTCTATCCTCTCCGCCATGATGAGATACTGTCGAGACTGCTGCCTCCCAGACAGGGATGTTTATTGGCCTCCCGGCTTTCATATTATCTCTCTCTCGCACCTGATATCCCCTACTCCATTAGTAAATAACCTATATGCATAAATACCGATATGCATACTGGGTGATATGCATATTATGCCAAATATGCATAAATATAAATATCTGGGTGTATTTACAGGATGGTTCAAATATTCCGCTTCCATATTGACTTTTTCGAACTTTACAAATTTTTATACCAATAAGAATTAGCCCATTTTTGGACATTTAGGGACTCTCCGAAAGACTTTGACAAATTAATATGGTTTTCAAACATGAAATTGTAAACCTAGAAAAGGTCCTCCTAAGATGGACTAACAAAAGGAAGAAAAAAAAAAAAAAAAAAAAACTAGTGTAGTCCCAGGGCATGGGTAGGTAGGTATACGTAAGGTAGAGCTAAGGTGTCCCAGGGCTGGTTGATCCCACCCTGTACATTCCAGGGAAGCTTATAGGGCCGTGCTCTAATCTAAGCCATGCCTCATTTGTAAAGGTAAGGGGGGGATTCTATTTTATCGGCACCATTACGGGATATGGGCCATGGAATGGAGGTTATAGGGAGATATGGGCGCTTGTGAAACAACACAGCTTAACAAGAGATTTGGAGAAGTAAAAAAAAAAAAAAGTTAAACTGAAATTCGCGATTTTGAGAACTGTGTGAGACAGACGGTAAACCAAAAATTAAACAAATAGTTCAATTTCTAGCCCTCAATCTCATCAAACTGTTTCTACCAACGCCTATGATGGAAGGATGCCAGAAATGAAGCAGGAAAAAAAAGAGACGAAAGAAGACGAGAAGGAGAAGAAGAAAAAGCTCATTTTCAAACAATTTCCTCATTTTCCTTCCTATAGGATAAGGAAAGTAAAAAGTAGAAGGAAGGGTTGTTAGGCTCTTTTGTTTCATAAACGCCTATATGAACCGTGAAGTGGAGGTTCTGGGAGGGAGAAACGGAGATATGGAAAGCTGAGAATGCCTATCATAATTTTTTATAAATAATTTTCAACTTTTTTTTTTCTTCTCCTTCAAACCTCAAATTATTGCCCCGAGTATTTTCATCCGGACCGTGTTTAGTCCCCCTGAGACATAGGTAACTTTAACTTTGAAACGTTTATATAGGAAACACTCACTTTTCATGGAAATATTTAAGAATTCAAGGTAGAAACACACTAACTGTTAGTGACTAACATCACGTCACGTCACGTCACGTGATGGTAGTGTGGTTGTCCTGAATGAAATTACGTCCTACAATATCATGGGAAAACTTTGAATTTGAGCTACATCTTTCTGACTCCCCATGACTTCACGTGACGTGATAGTAGTGTGTTTCTACCTTTAAAGGTACTCATACCTATGTACTTTTAGGGAATCACTGAATTGATGATATACGCTCACTTTTTACTTTCCTTACCTCGAGGAAGAAAAGTAATGTACAAACAGGCACCTGGCAAAACTCATGATAAAATTTCTGACTTTTGGCCAGCACAGATTGGGCCAAAGGATCGAAAGAGGCGCTAGGTAATCTCTTATCTGAACAAACCCGATCTAGATTTTTCAAATTTATAGAGGTATAAAAATTCAACAGGGATAGAGAGGAATTTAAACCGAGTGAAGAGATTGGGTTAAACCTTGTAAGAGAGGGGTGGGGATAATTCCAGGAAGAGGGGAAGGTAAAGGAAGGGAGGAGGGAGCGAGGGGGAGAGAGGTTAAATGTTCATATTTAGGTGAGAGAGTATGGAAATTGTTTAGGATAAAAATATGAGAGAGAGAGAGAGAGAGAGAGAGGGGGGGGGGGGGG
>NW_007378028.1:150478-160648 GCF_000475195.1 Diaphorina citri | reverse complement strand
AAAAAAGAAGGGGCAAGGAAGAGAGAGGGATGAAGAAGGAGAGAGCAAAATAGAGAGACGAAAAGAAAGAGAGAGAGAAAAGAGGGAGGAAGGAAACAAAAAACTGATATATTGAAGAAGGAGAGAGCAAAATAGAGAGACGAAAAGAAAGAGAGAGAGAAAAGAGGGAGGAAGGAAACAAAAAACTGATATATTGAAGAAGGAGAGAGCAAAATAGAGAGACGAAAAGAAAGAGAGAGAGAAAAGAGGGAGGAAGGAAACAAAAAACTGATATATTGAAGAAGGAGAGAGCAAAATAGAGAGACGAAAAGAAAGAGAGAGAGAAAAGAGGGAGGAAGGAAACAAAAAACTGATATATTTTTTTCAAAGTGGGACACTCAAACATCGGAATAAGGAAAGAATGGAAAGAAAATGAGGAGGAGGGGGAGAAAGAATTTAGGAGAAAGCGGGGAGAGAAATTGGGGAAGAAAGTGGAAATAATTTAGGGGAGGGGTAAAAAGAAAAAGGGAGGGGGACGGAATAGAGAGAATTTTGGAGGGGGTGGGAGAGAGCAACTTGAAAATTGGATTCTTGGAGAGAGAGAAAAAAAAATAGTGCAACTGTTTAATTTGTGACCCAGTGAATTGAATGGAGAAATGGAGAAACATAGTTTTGTGTGGAACAATGTTGGAAGAATTTTAGGTGCACAAAATTGCAATTTCATAAACGAAAACTCTTAAAGAAAATTTAATGAAAGAAGTACCTAAGTTATAAGCAGGGCCGGATTACCCATAAGGCAGAATGGCAGACTGCCACGGGCCCCGCGCTTTTGGGGACCCCACGCTTTGAGGACTTACACTAGATATTATGGGTTTTTTCTAAATAAAAAAAAAAAGAATGTTGCATGATATTTTGCATGAAAGATGTGCTCACAAACATTAAAACTTCAATGTGTAAAGAACGGAAACGACAAAATACATTTTAATAACAAAACTCGTAGTCCGTAGGTAATGATTGATACAAATGAATTAGGTAGGTATAGAAGTGTTTTCTAGTAGGGAGGGGGTAGGTCCTGGGGGCCCCGCGCCTTTGAAACTGCCCCGGGCCCCGCGGGGCGCTAATCCGGCCCTGGTTATAAGTTTTTACCAACAGTTTTCTTAATTTGGTTTTCTGTATTTCTGTGTGTTTGGCTATTGGTTTCACCATAAAGTCCATAAACGCTTTCAATAAAAAATTTCTTCTGATAAAATTTGACTAAAAGCCTTTTTGAAATTTAATATTGCTCTCATCCTGCCCTACAAGGGCCTCGCACGGGCCTTTTTTTCTGAGCTTCACAGTTCTTTGACTAATCTCTGAACCACTATTAGTACCTATACCAACAAATATTCACTTATAAAGTCAGAACCTATCAGAAAAGTAACACCACTTCCAATGTCATTTTCTTCGCAAAAGCCGCCACAATACAATGTAGTTCACGGACTCCAAATGGGATTCATAGACACGAGCTGCCCCCGAATCCCTGACTAGAATACCATTACCTTCTTCGAACATGTCCCTAGAGCCCCATTGGACACTTCGCCCCACCTTACCCTACTCGATGGGATAAATTTTCTATTTTATTAAAAAAAAAAGAACTGAACACCGTTTTTATGATTTTCCAGTTTTTAGAGGCAAAAGGAAAACAAGGGGGGATTTTCCTACTCTTTATGTATTATTTTCTCTTGTTCTCTTGTTTCGCATACTCTTTAGAGAGTGTATTAGATCCCGCGAAAGCTCAAGTGGGAAAACAAACGCCAAGTATCTTGTCTATTGTCTCATAAAATCACCAAAAAGATCTACTTTAATCGAAAACCCAATTTTCAGGCCGAAAGCAAAGACCTTTTTATAAGATTAATCGCAAAGGAAAAATTGCCGAAAATTGGCGTTTCTTTTCCCCACAAATAAGTGTTTTTGGAGAGATCTCATTACTTTTTTACCAGTATAAGTTTAATTGATAAGAGGAACAAATTGATAATTTACTTGGATGCTGTTAGTCTACAACTGTTTACCTAATGAGAGCATTCGTAAAAGTAAGTTGGATAAAATAAAGAATATCTGCTTTTTGCTTTTTCAGAAGTGAAAAGTTCAAAAAAAACGGTACGGTTAATTTTTTCTAATCTCTATGATTAAATTATCGGGGAGTCATTATCTTTTACATGAGAATCCTTAATTATTGGGCTAAGGGTGTGGATTTTGAGAATGGCGTTGAACAAAATGCTGTTAAGTTTAGTAGGAATGGGTGGATTAGTTGGTGAGAATAAGTGGTGTTTTTACTTTCTAATGGTACTTTTATTTCTGATGGGCAAGCCCTAGCGCGGTGTGAAAACTTAGAGGTATTTTAAATTAGCAGATCTGAAAGTGTTGGGTTCGAACCTTGAAAATGAACTGAAATTTTTGCACCTATACTCACACCATTAACACCTTTTGGGATCTGTTACACCTCCCACCACAGCGCACAAGGTGCCAACTCAATTTCCCAAATTCTGAAAATACCCATGAGCTCAATTGGAAATTTCAGCACTTTTTCAAATGAACTAAATTTACTAAATAGCTATACGAGTACAACCTACCTACTAGCTATTTGAAGGACGAAAAAAAAAATCTTTTTTAACAAGCCTTCTGAAAATTTCCTAACGAAAATGATTTCTATTTCTATCCCTTCTTACATAAATATAGGTAAAAGTAGGTAGGTACCTACATAAAAAGGTAGGTACCTGTAAGAAATAGGTATAAGTACCTACATATAGGTATAATAAAGTTTGATATTTTATAACGAAAGGACACGTGCTCATTGTTAAAGCTTTCTTCTTTTTCGCTTTTCCATTTGGGTTGTTTTGGCATTGGGGAAATCATTGCCTTTATACCTACATATACGTATAGAAATACATAGGTACACCTACCTACCTCCCATATCATAATCGTAGGTACCTTTACTTCCACTTTGGTGATTTTTTTTTTTTTTTACGATGCTGAGGGAGAAAGAAAGGGGAGAGATTTTTTTCGTGATTTTTTCCAAGGATTTATTTTTCTACCACAGTAATAAAATAATAATACCTATCTTACACTTTAATAATATACCTATTATTATTGGGTAAGTTAGGTAGGTATATATAAAGGTACCTTATTTATTGTGATTTGACCTTTTGATCAACCGAACTTTGAACTTTTTTCGGAAAAATCTGGGAATGTAGGAACGTGGGTAGTAATAATATCTTTTGTTCGATGAGCGATGAGGAGATTGACAAAATGTCACTGGCATGAAGCAACGGTGCGCGTGGTTTGCATGTGGATGGATCTACTTCTGGGCGAACACGTGACGTTTGTTCAATAATAATTGGCTTTTTTTATTAAAGAAATACCTATGATAAATGGAATTGTATCGTTCCAAAAATCGAAGGACAGGACAGGCTAGGAGAAAGCCACAGTCATCCCGAGAACGGACCTTATCAGGTACCTTATTTATTGTGATTTGACCTTTTGATCAACCGAACTTTGAACTTTTTTCGGAAAAATCTGGGAATGTAGGAACGTGGGTAATAATATCTTTTGTTCGATGAGCGATGAGGAGATTGACAAAATGTCACTGGCATGAAGGAACGGTGCGCGTGGTTTGCATGTGGATGGATCTACTTCTGGGCGAACACGTGACGTTTGTTCAATAATAATTGGCTTTTTTTTGTTAAAGAAATACCTATGATAAAGGGAATTGTATCGTTCCAAAAATCGAAGGACAGGACAGGCTAGGAAAAAGCCACAGTCATCCCGAGAACGGACCTTATCTGTTTAGTATGAAATTCACCCCGGGCGGAAAACGAAGCCGCGACGTAGCGTTTAGAAGGCAGACGCTCTACCTAGGCTGGCAGCTGATTTTCAATTCCACTGACGCTCTAGGCTCGGCTCGGCAAGGCGCGGCTTTGCGTGAAATTTCATGACAAACTTGAATGCCAGAGCTTCATTCATTGCGGAAGCGTTTTTGAGCTTTGTTTTAACAAAAGTGGAAGATCTGAGGGGTTAAACAGAGCTTTGTTTTCATGGTAAACACGGTGCAATTAGAATCCTTTACTCGTTAACCCTTTACAAGAGCGTCCAAAATGTAAATAATTATATACCTGACTCGGTGGTACAGACTATCGTCTGAAAAACAGGGGGTTGTGGGTTCAATCTCAGCCGCGGTTTTGTTAAAAATGTAAGTAGGTATTTCTCAAAACAATCTCATGGTCTCATGAGGACAATTTCATCTTTCTCCCACCTACCTGATACATAAATTCCCTATTAAATACTATGTGATCGAATCGAATTATTATTATGTGTATAAAATTTCATTATTTCTTTTGATAGGGACATACCAAAATAGGAGTGAGCCATCACGCTAACCCCTGAAGGGCTAAATTTCCCTTTCACCCAACAGTTCTGTTTGTCCCCCTTACCCCCTTCTCTCTCTCCCTCTCTCCTCTCCTGTCTCTCATCTCTTTTCTCTGTTGTCTATCTCTCATCTCTCTCACTCCCACTCTTCATTAATATTCATAAGACAAGGAGCACAAAAAACCGTTCCAAAACACCTCCGTAACGCTAATTGTTCTGATGGGTCTCTCTCTCTCTCTCTTTCGCTCTCCCTGTATCTCCCTATTTCTCTCTCTTTCCCACTCCCTTTATCTTCCTATCTGTCAATCGCTCCTTCTCTTTCGCTCTTTTCCTTCCTCTATCCCAAGAGAAATTGAGATAGGAGGCCCGCAAGGGCAATTTTTACAATGTCAATTTTTCAAAACTACGGGTAGTTATTCGGATATGGAGAAACTACATATAAGTATCAAATTCCATCATTACTAAATGGTCTACCAGAGGAGCTTAAAAGAATAGACAATAAGAACGAAATGAAAAAGAAAATACAAAATCATACTATCTTTTGGGCAAATAAGCATCAAGGCATTCCACGAAACCCGGCTCCATTTCAATTTAACAGCGTTTTCAAAGTTTTAAATAATAAAATGTACCTACTTTATGCTACTAACTTAAATCACTTGTAATATTTGGGAACAAAAGATGACTTCAAAATTAAATTCCAAAAAACAACGAAACAAACACTTCTGGAAAACAAAATGGAATAAACTTGAACCTTGAACTCTGATGTCGGCTTGGCTTGGGTATGGGGCTCTTCTGGAAAACAAAATGGAATAAACTTGAACCTTGAACTCTGATGTCGGCTTGGCTTGGGTATTCTTTTTGCGTCTCGAAGAAGACGAAAAAAAAGTTGCACATTATTAAAAAGTAAAATATTTTATTAGCTGTTATTGGAACGAGGAGGAGAGAGAGATGAAAGAGAGAGATAGAGAGAGAGAGGGAGAGAGAAAGAGAGAGAGGGAGAGGGAGAGAGAAAAAGAGAGAGGGAATGGCAGGGGAAAATGGAGGAGGTAGAGAGCAAGAGGGGAGGGAGGAAAAGAGAAAATGAAGGAGAGAGAGGAGGGAGAAAGAGCTTTTTAAAAATCAACAAAAAATTTACGACAGTTAGTTTTTTCCCTGTTTTCTTCCTCTTCTTCTTCTCTCTCATATTTTTCTCGGTCTCTGTAAAGATTACATTAGAG
The DNA here is from genome assembly GCF_000475195.1 of Diaphorina citri. Lineage (NCBI taxonomy): Eukaryota > Metazoa > Arthropoda > Insecta > Hemiptera > Psyllidae > Diaphorina > Diaphorina citri. The sequence continues at coordinate 155,051 of NW_007378028.1, read as the reverse complement.
GGGGGAAGATGTTAAAGCTGGTTTATTATTAAACCTCGTTCTCTCATTTCGAGATCCTCTTCTCCCAAGAGGGATAGAGGACGTAATGATGAAATGTGCATTAGAGGTTATGATCTTTTGACGATGGTGTTTCTTCGTCTTATTTGAAATGAGGAAAATCATTTGGGAATCATTAGGTCCGGTAGTTTTCCTTTGATGTAAACTTGTAAACATTGGAGACTCTTGTGTCTAGGGTTTCCAGACGTCCGGATTTTCCCGGACATGTCCGGGTTTTTACATGTTTGTCCGGCGTCCGGGGGGATTTTTGAAAATTTGGGAAATGTCCGGGTTTTTGATGATAAGACTCCAATAATATTAAAAAGCGTTTTTCATTATTTTGAGAAAAGATTTAAAAAAAAAAAGATCGATAGGTACCTACAAAACGAACGGGACAACAAAAATCTCTTTAGAGAGAACAATCACCCCGGGCGGAAAACGAAGCCGCGACGTAGCGTTTAGAAGGCAGACGCTCTACCTAGGCTGGCAGCTGATTTTCAATTCCACTGAGGCTCTAGGCTCGGCTCGCCAAGGCGCGGCTTTGCGTGAAATTTCGTGACAAGCTTCAATGCCAGAGCTTTATTCATTGCTGAAGCGTTATTGAGCTTTGTTTTAACAAAAGTGAAAGATCTGAGGGGTTAAACAGAGCTTTGTTTTCATGGTAAACACTGTGCAATTAGAATCCTTTACTCGTTAACCCTTTACAAGAGCGTCCAAAATGTAAATAATTATATACCTGCCTCGGTGGTACAGACTAAACGTCTGAACAACAGGGGGTTGTGGGTTCAATCTCAGCCGCGGTTTTGTTAAAAATGTAAGTATTTCTCAAAACAATCTCATGGTCTCATGAGGACTATTTCATCTTTCTCCCACCTACCTGATACATAAATTCCCTATTAAATACTATGTGATCGAATCATTATTATGTGTTTAAAATTTCATTATTTCTTTTGATAGGGACATACCAAAATAGGAGTGAGCCATCACCCCAACCCCATAAGGGCTAAATTTCCCTTTCACCCAACAGTTCTGTTTGTCCTCCTTACCCCCTTCTCTCTCTCTCCCTCTCTCCTCTCCTGTCTCTTTTCTCTGTTGTCTATCTCTCATCTCTCTCACTCCCACTCTTCATTAATATTCATAAGACAAGGAGCACAAAAAACCTTTCCAAAACACCTCCGTAACGCTAATTGTTCTGATGGGTCTCTCTCTCGCACTCTCTCCTTCTTTCCCTTTCTCTCTCTGTCTCTGTCTCTTTATCTCCCTTTCTCTCTCTCTTTGTTTCTTTCTTCCTATCTGTCTATTGTTCCTTCTCTTTCTCTCTCTCTTTCTGTCTATCTCATTAAAATTGAACCATATACCTAGGGGCCCACAAGAGCCCTTTTTACAATGTCAATTCACAAAGCTCTGAGTATAGCCAATAAATTATTACCCAATGTCCATCTTATTATAGTATAGGTATTTATTTCTTGAATAATTATTACTTATCTAATAAACCCTTATCGCCTTTCTTTGTTTCAGGAAGCAATGCGGGTCGCATCCGTGAGGGGCAACATGTCACCTCCAACAACTCTGACCATCCTACTAGCCCTATTAGACATTCTCATCTCGGTAGTTGACTCATCTGGATTCAATGCCTGTAAGTGGATGTTTTGGATTTTATTGGATTTGAGGAGATTCATTAGAGAGTTTTTGCAACCAAAGTAAAGTTCCATTAGTTGAACTGCGCATGTGCAGAAAGCAGATTTCGTCAAAGAACGTTAAAGTGTTCAGTTGAAGTGATGCTGATTTTGGTGGCAAAAACTTGCTACAAGTACATTTTAAACAAGGGCTTTTCAATAGAAGAAGAAAACCTTTTTTCACAGATGCTGATGTGGACTTTCCTTCTCTTATTTTTACGATGTTCTGCGGGTACCACAACCTTATTGCCCATTTGCTACGGGAAAATGTCTACGAATAAAAGAAGAAAAAGAAGGAGAAAAAGAAGAAGAAGAAGCAAAGGAAAAAGGTGACGGAAAAGAAGAGGAGGAAGAAGAAGCAATGGAAAAAGGTGACGAAAAAGAAGAAGAGAAAGAAAAAGAAGAGAGAGACACTAAATTAAGCACTCGTATGGTAGATCCCGAGATAAATCGATTTAAAAAATACCGGTAAATCGTGAACTTTGACGTCACGGCATACGCTCCCGTACACGTAACATCAAATATCCCGAGCAAAGCTCCCTCGCAGTAAAAGTAATGTAATGTAAGTAATGTAATGTAATGTAAAGTTTTTTCTTTATTTTGATTATAATACAATACAATGAAGAAGGTAATAATAATAAACAAAGGTACAATTTGGATTTACATAATCAGAGTAAAATACATAGTGATAATACTTATTAGATAGTGTTTGGAAAATATGATTACAACTCTGGTCCCCACCCCCGATCACCGACAGCAAAGGCCGTGTCGCAAATACACTACATGCATAGAATGCACGTACCTATTCCCGACCCAACGTCTCCATCCGTGCTCAAAGGCAGGGGCCTGAATTTTACTGTGTTTTAGACTTTTAGAGTACCTAAGTACAAGTTTATTAAATTTTTGTTGTTCTTCCTTGGAAGAACAAAATTTGATAGCATTTGTCCTTCCTCCTTACAGTCATCACTCTGTCACAAGAGCAGATGACGAGTTAGTATTTAAAGCTTCCTAGCACGCTAAGGGATTTTCCCTTGTAATGTGCTAGGGGGTTGAGTTACCTATAATTATATTTTAATAAACATTGGAATTTAAACTTTATAAATTACATTGGTCTTATTATTATTCATATTTTTCAACCTGTTCATCATAAAAGAGCAAGTGAAAGTGATTTCATGTTTCATTCAAGATGAGATGAGTCACTTAATTCATTGTCTTTTAACCAATCTTTCAGCATAAGTCTGAAATCTTTAATTTTATTCAAAGTTTTTATGGAGTTTGGTATTTTTCCATAGAGTTGTATTCCTAGGTAATTTAGGGATTTTTCACATTTTTTCATTTTGTAGTTAGGTACTCTAGGATTGTTTCTCCGTAAGTTATAGCTAGATAGCATTAAAAGTTTTGACTTGTTTTTGTGCACAAAAGATCCCAAGTTTTTCTGAAATAGGCGATCAAAGTTTAAGACCTTTAGTTCTTTATACAGTCTTGCTGTGGGAAACAGTTGAGGTTTTTTATATATTATTTTAAGCAGGATGTTTTGTGCACTTTTTAACTTCTTGTTTTTGGATTTTTGGCTTTATGGTTTTCTGGACAAAATTTGCACCACCATTTTCGTTTTCCTGGTAAAAAGACCTTTATTTGATATATAGGTCGACCAGGTTTGGATAAGTCCTTCTATGGGGACAGACCGACAGACGACACCGAAGCGAATACAATAGTCCGTCCACTATACCTTTTATTATTAGTAATAATAAAGGAAGGACGGACTAAAAAACTGTAATTTTTATCGACTGTAGGGGTAGGTACTGGTTCTTCAAAGAGGTTTGATAGAGGGAACAGTAACTGTTAAGGTGTTATCGTCCCGAATTCGAAGAGAGAAAGACAGGATAGGAGATAGCCAGCCGTTCCGAGAACGAACATTATCCGTTCAAGATTAAATCCGTCCAAAATCCCAAGTCCAACAATCTAACCCCAATAGCTTGAAAGGGGATTTGCTCCCTCCCTAAAGCGATCCCTGGACAAACGTCCTAACCAGCTAAAAGTGAAAAGAAAGGGAAAAAAAAGGTAAGTATGAAGGGAAAAAATAAAATAAAAACATAACATTTTGTGGATCATTTGAAACATGTGGTACACCCAACGTATTGGGGTAAAAAAAGTAGGGACAGTGGGGGTAAAGTAAACCCAGGGTAAGATGTGAGGGGTAAAAAAGTAGGGACAGTGGGGGGTAAAGTACACCCAGGGTAAGAAGTGAGGGGTAAAAAAGTAGGGGTACCTAGTGGTGGTAGAATTTATTCAACGAACAAAGCGAGTTCTAAGGTAGGAGCACTCTACCATCACGTCACGTCACGTGAGCTCATGCGGCGTCAGAAAGATGTAGTTCAAAGTTTTCAAATAACATTGTAAATAATCTCGTTCAGAACAGCTATGTGGTAGAAGTGTGGCTGTCCTTAACGAAATTACCTATATAATATTATGGGAAAACTTTGAACTACATCTTTCTGTGATTCTCCATGAGCTCACATGACGTGACGTGATTGATGGTAGTGTGTTTCTATCTACCTTATAACTATGTTCCTTATTACTTTCCTTTTTAAAATTCAAGTTAAGAGTCCCTACAATAACTTTATGCATTGCAGCATTTCGTTACTCCGTCTCTCTCTCCGCTCTCTCTCCCTCTCTCTCTCTCTGTCTCTCTCTCCCTCTCTCTCTCACTCCCTCTCTATCTCTCTCTCTCGCTGTCTCTCCCTCTCTCTCCATCTCTCTCTCTCTCTCTCTCTCTCTCTCTCTCTCTCTCTCTCTCTCTCTCCCTCTCTCTCTCACTCCCTCTCTCTCTCTCTCTCTCGCTCTCTCTCCCTCTCTCTCCC
>NW_007378028.1:145227-150419 GCF_000475195.1 Diaphorina citri | reverse complement strand
AATAACTACATTTGAATTGGGGAGAAGTAGTAGTAAAAAAGAAAAGAAGACACCGATTCGTTCGAGAACCCAGACCCTATCTACTACTCTCGAAAGGATAAATAGTGACTTTTATACTAAAATTAAACTTCACTTCGGAGCTGAGAACCTGGCGCACGCAGCGCCATTGGGCATCAGGAACAATCAAATCGTTGTTGAGAAGAGACAAATATTCGAACTGAAGAGAGGGTAAGTCTATTACTGCCCCATCTTTTAAAATTTTAAATTTTAGGTTCCCTTGTTTTTCCCCCCCCCAAAAAAAATTACCATTGTAAAATGCGTATTATTAGATAGGACAAATTGAAAAAGCTTGTTTTTTAAGTTTCCAGTAATTTCTTCCCCTTTTTTTTTCACCTTTGAACAATTCGTCTCCGAAGCTCGCCTTCCCCTGCGGATCTCTAGAAAACTTTTAGCTTTTGGGAAAAACTTTCCAGTTGAAAGACGCCCTACTTTCCCCCGTTCGAACTTTTTTGAAAAGCAGATGTTATTCAACTTCCTCCAGTCTTCAGAACTAAAGTTCGGCTTATTTATTCATCACAGCCACCGAGAACTGTGTTATTGTGCAGTTGTATGGGTTGACATCTTGAACAGTGCCGTAAAATTCACAATAAAGAAATTAATAGATAGTGTGTAACCGACGTTAAAAAAAAAAAAAAAGGAAGGACAATCCTAGCTAAACTTTACTAGTTTGATGGTAAAAAATAAGTTTGAACTTCACAAAACAAGTCTGTATAATACTTTCAATAGTAAGGGAAGGATTAGAGAATGTGTATCCACTAGAGTGCCTCGGCAAGAGACTAGAGGATCATTGCTGAAATTCAAAGGTGCTTTTCCATTGCGTTGAAAAATTACTTTGTGAAGAAATATAGAGGAAAGAAGGTTATCAATTAATAACCTTTACCTTTGAAACCCGCTCTTATATTATAAGAACAGGATCCATTCACTCATTCACATTTCACACACTGATCGCTCTATCTCGAGAACCACAACACCTAGAAAGCTTAAATTTGGTAGGAATATTCCTTTTATGGTCTGGGTGTGCAATAAGAAAGGATTTTGCGAAAATCTAAACCGGTCCTGAGATATGATCAATTTTTGATCGCTAAAATCACCATAAGAAATACACAGAGTGCAGAGACTGCGGGAGAGAAAACTTTTCCTCGCTCGCCTAATATTTGAGTTTCGTTTATGTTTTTAGTTTGATAACTACAAATTCGGCCATGCCTTTTCCACAAGTTTGGCCATGCCTCGGGATGAACTAGCGGGATTCCGGAGCGAAGCGACGGAATTCAGCTAGTTTTTCAATAAAGCCTGAAGGCTCCATATAAAAAGTTTAATAATATTCGGTAAAAAATCAAATATATACCTATATTTTTTTCGGGGTGGTAGGGTTTGAGGGAGGGGGAATGGGTAGGAAGGGAGGGGAAATCTCATATTTGTTCACAATATTCGCTTCACAAGTTGAGTGGAAGAGGTACCACCTCCCCTCACCTGGCTATTATTAAATGTGAATATTTTTTGAATAAATTCAACTGGCACTTCATTGTATGGATTGTTGGATTTTGTATGGAATATTATGGGTAGGTAAGGTAGGGGAGCTAAATATGGGGAACTACCTATAAGTACAGAGGAAAAATAAACATAGAGCTAATAGGTATACATAGAAGTACCTAATAGATTAAATAGAGGGTAGAGGTACCTAATACGGGAAACTTATATTTTATTGTGAGATTTTGTAGGGATATTAGGGTAGGGAGGCAAAAAATAGGAAACAATACAGGGTAAACAATATCTAAACAGAAAGGGTACAACTTCGATTCCCGCCCGTGGGGATATTTTCCTAAACAAATAAGATTCGTCCTCGGAACTGTTGGTTTTCTCCTATCCTGTCTTCCTTCTCTCTTCGCTTTCGGGACGATAAAACCTTAGCAGTTACAGTTGTCGCAATCAAACCTGTTCAAAAGGTTTTTAGGTACTCAGGAACACCACAAGGTTAAATCTCTACACAGTTAACCCCCCCTTCCCCCAGCTTCTCTTTCTCTCTCTCTTTTCTTCTTCTTTCTTTTTTCCATAATAATATAATTATAATTCCTTTTGGGATAACAATCATGCATAATGAAACAACTTTAGATTTTAATAAGAAAGAAAAAACATATAGCGTGCCAGAGTAACTAACAGGGGGCTGTAAAAATATATGTAGAGAAATAGATCAGTTGCGCTTACTTGGGTGATGTTTCAAAGTCATAGAACAAAATTTGATAGCATTTGTCCTTCCTCCTTACAGTCATCACTCTGTCACAAGAGCAGATGACGAGTTAGTATTTAAAGCTTCCTAGCACGCTAAGGGATTTTCCCTTGTAATGTGCTAGGGGGTTGAGTTACCTATAATTATATTTTAATAAACATTGGAATTTAAACTTTATAAATTACATTGGTCTTATTATTATTCATATTTTTCAACCTGTTCATCATAAAAGAGCAAGTGAAAGTGATTTCATGTTTCATTCAAGATGAGATGAGTCACTTAATTCATTGTCTTTTAACCAATCTTTCAGAGAATGGCACAACACCAACACAAGGCAGGCAACACATTAATGTGTTTGTGCGCATACGTTTCTGCGCATTTCTTTCTACTCCTCCGCAAGCGTGCTTGCATACTGGCGCTACCTAGCAGACGAAAAAAACAACTGCGTAAAGTCTGACGTCACAATCATTGAACTCTTTCATTAGAACGGAAAATAAAAATTGAATTTTCGGCTTTTTACAGTTATTTTTTCGGAGTTTTGACCTCGGATGTGGATTTTTCCCAACTTTTCACATAGGAATCGACCATTTATTTATAATTTTTACCCATTTGCAACTGCTCCATTGTTTAAATTCAAGGAAAAATGAGGAAAAAGGACTCAAAACATAGTATGCGTTAACCCCTCACCTCTTGTTGACCCATAGTTAAGTAGACTATCTAAATGTATAATATACAGGCATCTAAAACGTTAGGTTTACGTATAATTACCTACCTAAACTAGGGGAAAAAGAAGTCGAACTAAAAATTACATTAACAACCATGTTAGGCGATTGAGGCCACAAAGCTTCGTAGTTCGTAATCAGCTTCTAAAAAAAAAGCTGGAATTTCACATTTTTTGCTTGCAACTAAAAAACAAACAATTTTCCTCTAAGGTAGCTACCTAGCTAAACCTACCTACATACCTAGATATATCTAAGAGAAGTATTTTATTTTTTGCCCTTTGTTAAATATAAAATTACGTTTTTTTACTTTCCTTATCCTATAGGAAGGAAAGTAATGTATCTAATCGGGTCAAATTTTCGATGGTCAGTTTTAGTGCCAAAACACGTTTTCATCAAGTCCGCAGAGCCTAAACACGAAGTTTCAGCCATTGGTCCGTGTGTCTGTCTGTCTGTCTGTCTGTCTGTCTGTAAACAAAATACCTCGAGAACGGTAAGAGATAGAGACTTAAAATTTGCCATGCAACTGTCAAATGTGACAAGGATGCAACACTTTTGGTTAAGATTGGTGCTGCGGTTGGTGGTATTTTGACCGCTTTTTGGCGGTTTTCGACCGTTTTTTGGCGGTTTTCAGCCATACTGACTAAACGGTTAGAGATATTGTAAAAATTACAATAGAACAACACCCAAATAAGCATCATTCAATAGGATAGGTAAGGAAAGTCGTGTGATGTTCACACCAGATTTTTTTTTTTTTTTGTTTTTTTTTCCCCCCCTAACCGCAAGTCAAATGTGAAAACATTCAACTCAGAAAAATTGAAATGTTAAAAAAATGTCGACCCCTAGGATTAGGTAGGTACTCGGGGTCAACATTCTCTAGGATTTAAAAATGTCTGGTGTGGGATTAAAAATGTCGCAAGGTCAAAAACTCAGGAGCAAAAAGTAGAGGTGGGGTGAAGTCTGATATACTTGCCTAAAATTGAGAGAGAGAGAGAGAGAGAGAGAGAGAGAGAGAGAGAGAGAGAAAAGACTAGAAAACACCACAAAGGTTGTCAGCATAATAGATAAGTATTACGAGCAATTCTTTTTGCTATTAGCAAGAAAACGAGGCATCGCGCCGCAGGCGAAACAAGCAGTCATGTAGGTTCCAAATTCGAGGAGGGTTGAAAATTTGAGATAGTATTTTCAAATGGATAGTCTGGGTGGCATCTAGGGATCGGAATATTGTTTTTGGAAGCTAGGTAGAAGATAGAAAGCAGATAGGAGAGATAACATATCAGGGAGAAAGGTATAAGGAGAGTAATACAGAGACGGGAATACAGAATATGGACGCTAGATACAGGATAGATACGGGAGAGGAGAGAGAGAGTGGATGCGGGAGTACAGTACATGGAAGCTAGAAGCTGGTTACAACACAGAAACGGGGGAAGACTGGAAGAGGGATAGAATTCCAGGTATAGAAGGTGTGGGGATAGGGATCCAGGGAAAGGGTGCCGGGATAGCAATCCAGGAATGGGGTCGGGTTGGGTTTGGGTCATAAAAGTTTTTTCGTGTAAAACTCAACCTGAAAGCTCCACTCCGAGTTTCGGCTGGCGGGAATAACTTTGTTAATTTATATCTTAGGTCGGACACCTTTAAAACATTTGGAAATAAATTTTCCGCGCCCGCACACCCGAAACGGAGCTATTTTCTCTCGACAAGAGGAATCTGTGCGGAGTGGGGATTGTGGGGCGGGGAGTAGATCGGGGTTTGCGGAGTGGAAAGTGGGGCCTTGCGGAGTGCGGGGAGTGCTGGTTTTGCGGAGTGGGGGAGTGCGATGGTCAGTCAGCTAATTTTCGCACTCCTTATGGCCAATCAGTTGAATTTCGTGTAATCAGTTTTTTAGGTATACCCTTGCGGAGTGGGGGAGTGCGGAGTGTGTTGTGGATACACATGGACGATACTTGGGGTAATCTGAGTAATTAGATTTGTTTTACATGAGGGCCGAGGTCGGACCCTTGGTGGCGTGATAAAGGCGATGGAGGTAATGGTGTTGTGTCTGTATAATGTGCTATGTATACTTTGTAATGTACCTACATACCTACATAAAAATATTTAATGTAATCTATTTATATTGTACTATGTATACTGTGGAATGTACTATATACGTATAATGGTTGTACGGAGTTAAATGGGATTTTTTTTTTTTA
>NW_007378028.1:126399-144867 GCF_000475195.1 Diaphorina citri | reverse complement strand
CTCAACTGTGAGATTCCGCCGTTTAAGGGTGTTGTTATCGTTTGCCAGCAGAAACCCTGGACCCACAACGAAATTCCGCGAAGAGTCTCTCCGCTTTCGAACACTATATACTGGCATCCCCCGGGGATTCCCATCTCCCGTATTCTACGTTCCGGAGAACAGAAAAGAACCATCAGACACTACATCCAAAAACGTGTGAGGCGCGCGGTCAGTTAGAATCAATGACTTCGTGTAGCTTGAAGAAGAGACAGAATATGTGGGGGCGCTGTTTCTCACACCGCCACCTACGGCCCGCGCGTGCCGCGAACCTAACACACACCGGTGCTGCGCTACTTCCGCGCAAGACTAGATGAGAGGGAGAGGAGAGTGGGGAATTATTGACTTTTCGATCACCGACAGAGACACATCCAGCGTATGCCCGCACTAACTCTGTGGCATCGCGTGGCTAAAATGATGTAGCTTCAACAGTACCAATCCGAGGATTTCAATCAATCCACACAACTTCTGGAATAACGAAAATTCTTGCCTAACATCTCAAAAAGGCAAACATTTGTCTACCTTGGAGTATAAGGATTACAGGACTAGCATTTGCATCAAAATCACCATTCATTAAGTTTTATTCATTTTATGGGTCAAATACTGTGATGTCGGCCTCTGCACGTGATTTCAGGCAAACAATACAAGAGGGTCGACTGGGTCATGCAAACCTCCGATCAGTAATTATCCAGACTAAGATGGCCGCGCTTTCATCTGAACAGACAACAACTGCCCTTACCATAGGGGGTTAATTTAACCCCGCAAACAAAAAGAACCAGCATGCTTCAACTAAAAAGGCAAAAGTTGCAACATTGTTTAGTGGGAAAATACTTTGGGTAGACACATTGCAAGGATTCGCAAAAATTATGTTTCACTGAGGGTGACACTCTGGACCTTATCCTCGCTTATTTAATACCAGCCGTTTTTTTATATCTTTTTTCCTTTGATCTTTTTTTGCTAACTTACTTGAAAGCACTCTTGGCCTTCTACTGGAACAGCCATAAAATCTGGAGTAATTTCTCCTCTCGCTGGCTTTTTGATTCGTTTTGATGTGTGGGAGTTTGCGTCTAATCTAACCTGTTACACCAGAGGCTTTTCTGCTGATGAGCTGGAAAGAGGAAGTGTTGACAGAGGAGCAAATTGAGACATTCGTTATAACTGTTTGTGGTTGAAGATTCGTTATACCTATTGAGGTCGTCGAAAACTTTAAGGCCTCTCGTAAAGTGAATGAAGGCAGCGATTTGAGGAACAAATTAGCTGATCCGCATCCAAATAGTGTAACTCAAGAATGTGTATTGTGCATGAGGTATACGCGAAACCTTTTTCAGGCACATTTGAATTAGTGATTCAGCTTTTTCAGGGCACAGAAATTTCCCACGGCTTTGTTCTGAATGTTCGAGTGAGACAAACAAGACTGCCTTTTGTCTTGTCAGAGAACAAACTTAGTATGCCTTTTGTCTTGTCAGAGAACAAACTTAGTATGCCTTTTGTCTTGTCAGAGAACAAACTTAGTATGCCTTTTGTCTTGTCAGAGAACAAACTTAGTATGCCTTTTGTCTTGTCAGAGAACAAACTTAGTATGCCTTTTGTCTTGTCAGAGAACAAACTTAGTATGCCTTTTGTCTTGTCAGAGAAAAAACTTAGTATGCCTTTTGTCTTGTCAGAGAACAAACTTAGTATGCCTTTTGTCTTTTCAGAGAACAAACTTAGTATGCCTAATACGCTTGAATCGTTGAATGTAACCAGAGACAGTAAGTTGTTCGTAAGCTAGAGCAGTTACAGTTTTTCGTAACGCAGCAGCTAGTCCGTCTTAGCTCAGCAACTCATTAACCAATCAACTAACCAGCCAAGCTAACCTACTCATAACTTAACAGCCAACCCTAACAACATTTTTGGTTTTATAATTGTTGGCCTTACGTTACATCGTAAGGCCAACAATTACCCAACCATCGATGTTGATGTTGTTAGGGAAGTGTTCGTAACCTAACAGCCAACTCAGCCAAGCTACCCCATTCATAAACTATATTGGAGCCCAGTTCCTCGTAAACTCATAAAACAAGTGTTGCCAAGTTTAGCAAGAATATTTTCGTCGAATCATCACGCGAACTTTTCGGAAACACCGGGGTTGATTTTTCATAATTCCAAATGTTTCTTTTTTTTCATTTCGTTTTTACTCGGAATAATAATTTCAATATTAATGTTTCACTGTTTACTGTTTAGCTATCCTCTTTGCCCTAGAACCTAGGGGGGTACGGTGAAATTTCATTCGATGCTAATTTAATTTGTGCACTTTTAGTTTTGCATTTCGATAGTTTGAATTTTAGATTTCCTAATTAATGGTTGAGAGCAGATTATTTGTTTTAATTGTATTTGTTAGAATAATGCATTTTAAAGACATTATGAAGGTCATGTTCGGGGCTGCATGACATTGGGTCATGTCATGAACTCATGACCTAAATGTCATTACCTACTTTTTTTAACTAAAACATCTTGAATCAAGCTTGTGAACGCGGCTTTGAATATTACATCCATCTCTCTTTTTCTCATCCTTCCGTCACATTTTTCCTCTCCCTCCCTCCAGTCTCCACCCTTTCTCCCTCTCTCTCTCTCTCTTCCTTTTTCTCTCTCTCGTCCTATATCTTTCTCCCCCCCTGCATTTTAAAGACATTATGAAGGTCATGTTCGGGGCTGCATGACATTGGGTCATGTCATGAACTCATGACCTAAATGTCATTACCTACCTACTTTTTTTACTAAAACATCTTGAACATCTTGAATCAAGCTTGTGAACGGGGATTTGAATATTACATCCATCTCTCTTTTTCTCATCCTTCCGTCACATTTTTCCTCTCCCTCCCTCCAGTCTCCTCCCTTTCTCCCTCTCTCTCTCTCTTCCTTTTTCTTTCTCTTTCTTCCTTTTTCTTTTTCTCTCTCTCTCTTCCTTTTTCTCTCTCTCGTCCTATATCTTTCTCCCCCCCCATGTATTTTTTTCTACTCAATGTAAAGTCTTTTGTTGTTATAATGCATAAAATTCCATGTTCTACTATCTCGCTTTCTATATTTTGTGTTATATTCCCCATACCCATCAAACATTCTTCATGTCCTCTCTCTCTCCTTCTCTCTCTCTCTCTCTCTCTTTCTCCCTCCCTACGTCACTCCTACTCCTTATGTATTCAAATGTGGCGAAGATTAAACCCTCACCTCGATGATCATCACGCTATCGCGTCAATAATACAAATGATGAAACCGGCTATTCGACCTTATTTAATCACAACGCCGCCAAGATCAATTGAACAATTACTATCAATAACCTCTGAAATAGAAAGAGACTGTACACAACCACACACCAAAGAGCATCATTCATTCCACAATACACAAAAAAGGAATCCCGATTACAGTAAGAAATCAGAACCTGTTCGTCATCCGAAACCAGAACCTATTCATCAAATAGCTCCCAAATGTCATTTCTGCCCTGACTACCATTTCCACAGAGACTGTCCAGTGAAAAGGAGTCAAAACAAACAACACGAATACCACAAAAAACATGACTATCACAAGAAAGAAGAACCACGCTCAAACAGACAGCAAGAGGAAAAACCCCACTCTTCAAAAACACAAACGAACATCATAAACACATTTTCACACAAGCAATCAAATAACACTACCGAACATCCTTGTGATTCCGTCATGGATCTTATCTGTATACCTTCTCGTATCAATAACCAAAAATTCAACAGCATAATAGATTGTGGAGCGTCAGCAAACTTCATTAGATCTGACTTAATCACTTTCCAATCTCTCGAACCGGTAGCTCAGACGGCCAATCTGGCGGATAGGGACGCTTCGACCAAAATTACAGGCAAAACAAACTTGGAGATAGAAATAGCCGGTTGTAAATACAATCTAACGTTCTATGTTTGTCCAAGCCTCAACCATGACATACTGTTAGGACAGCCGTTCCTACACAGGTTCAAAGTCATTATCAACTATAGTAAATGTTCGGTTACTATAGGAAATCGCAAACGTAGGGTTATCTATTGGAAAACTCCAACAAACAAATCAGTCGCGAAAACAGATAATCCCTCCAAACCAAATCCTAAGACAAAAACACGTCCACATAAAAACAAACCGGAACTTGGATGGGCGCACTGCCGTGCGCCTAGATGTCTCCAAAAACCGGATAGACAAAACTCTCCCCCATTCAAAATCAATACGATCATAAATAATCAACACTCTCAATTCTCTTCCAGGAAAGTACCCACACAATCCACAGGTAGAACACTACCTAGCCAGGGGAAAAGGAACCTGCCTTTCTCTCCACAGCAATCTCAATCCAAACACGGCGGCGATCAAGTTGAACCGGTCGAAATCTGTCCAAAAGCTGTCAAAATACCGCCAAGCGCAGCAACCATCTCAACCAACGTTTTGTGTTGCATCTTTGTCACATTTGTGAACTACATACCAAATTTTAAGTCTTTAGCTTATACCGTTCCCGAGATATTGTTAAATTGCACCGAAAACCGCCAAAAAGCGGTAAAATGCTGCCAACCGTTGCACCGGTCTTAACCAAAAGTTTCGTGTCGCATCCTTGTCACATTTGACAGCTACATACCAAATTTCAAGTCTCTAGCTCTTACCGTTCTCGAGATATTTTGTTTACAGACAGACAGACACACAGACACACACACGGACCAATGGCTGCACTAGCTTATTATTATATTATTATCAAACGGCTAACACGGTTAAAGGTAACACCCATTGTTTTATTTTTATGAATCATGTACAAACATTTTTTTTTCGTTACTTAAGTTAGTCAGGCTTAATAATTAATACTTTTACATTTTTACTTCTTTATCTCTTCCTTAAATATATAATTTGATTCTAAAAAGGGGCGTTTGATACATAACTGTATCCTAAGCCTCATATTTAATCCTGTAAATCTCAAACATGAGCCTTCACCTATCTCTTTAATCAAATTATATATTTAAAAATAATAATAATCATACCCTAGTATTTAAGCTTTAAATAATATTACTACGGGAATCGAACCCGGCACCTTCCTTATCAAAACAAGTATCAGTACCAGTTCACGCGAGAAGCGAGAAGCAAGTACAAATTCAGTACATTTCTTTTCTAGTACCCTTCTCCACTCCCCGCATCTACTCTCTTGATTTCAGATCCGAGATCTTTTTTCCCATTCTCATAATATTCTAAAATATAGAACTTCTCACTCTCGACGTATTCCTACTTTATTCATATCGTTCCCCGTGTCTCTTACACGGGCAATAGGGTTACAGGATTTGACAAGGTATATGCACAGACCTAATACACTACACCCAAGCTATTTTTGGTATTAACCGTATACGGGTATATCCCTCTTGGCGCTTTTTTGGGGCCTGCGGTTAAGACCTTAAGTAGTCTATAGGAGTCTCTTGGTTTTCGGTGGTGGGCTTACGGGATATACTGGAAAATTGGGACTTTGGATAGTTGAGTTTGAGTAATCCTCGAATTATTTTTTCCGTCCAAATAAAGTTGTTAAATAAATAATCATGTGAATAATGAGGTGTGTTTGTTTTTCTCCCCTTTATTGATATTTGTTGTTTGTTTGTTTGTTTGTTGTACACAGGAACTCAGGTATTAGAGCTTTTGTTGGTTTGCTTTATATACACCTGGTCGTACCTGCCGGGCCGACTTCGAAACTTGAATCGTCTTTGCTCTCAGACCCTAGAATTCCGAATTCTAGATCCACGGTCGTTTCTCTTATCACACATAAGCTCACAGACCCTAGACTAAGCCAAGTCTAGATCCGCGGTCGTCTCTTGCTTATTGTTTTATCACTTGTAAATATTCATATTCTTATCATAACCAATCTCTCAGACCCTAGACTAAGCCAAGTCTAGATCCGCGGTCGTCTACTTACTTACCTTCTTTTACCTGTACATATTCTTAGCATACGTTTAATTGTAACACATTACCTAATCACCTACATATCAAATCCAAAAAACCGTAACCCTATTCAAGGTCTAACATACTACCCCTCTCATCTCTCCCTCGCATCAACTTCCTCAATACTCGGAGACTCTCGAGAATCTTTGATCCAAGATTTTCTTCACGCTTCTCTCGTTGGCATCTTTCAGTAACAAAGGTTCAAAGCCAAAGACGAGGACATCATATTTCTTCTAATCAAAGGTGGTATCTTGTACTATTATCTTATCGTAAGTAATTACTACAGTTATCATCATCATCTACCACGGATCCCCCTGTCCAACGGAAAGAGCACCGTAAGCCTCAACTCCGTAGGGTGAGTTCCTTCTAGCTCTTACACACTCCCATTCTGCCCACGTTCAAATCGTGAGCCCCTTATTGTTTTCAAGCCACAGTAAACTTTATAGACCCGATATAATCCAAATATCGTCTATCTATCATACTACCTATCAATCCCCTTATCTCAGACTATCAGTCAAACCCCGTGTATCGGACGATACACACAGTACGTAGTAAGTCAAAGGGATAACAGACGTTACTCCCAAGAGTGTACATAGTCACTCTCATCGTTAGACGGAAGGTCTAACCGGCCGGTGTCATAAGGCTACACCTATCAACAGGCTCTGGCCTGGCACCGCCACCAGTTTATTCTATAAACGCACTTACCTATACGTACTTTACCAAAATTATCCAAATCAAACTAGTCTACATCCGTATTCATACTACCTACCTAATCCGTTACCCCTGCGTCGGGTTTATAAAATTACAAAACTCATACAAGGGACGATAATCAAACGTGAGGTAAACTCCCTCTTGCGCTTTCTCCTAATTCACTCCCCTAAACGGAAGGCCTAATAAACCTTTCCAAACGGAAACCAAACTCACCTTTACCTTCGTTCAACGTCTACGTCTTCTTTGCAGAACATACCTACATATACTTACTCCAGGAATAAGTACCTACCCATCGAACGGTTAACTAGTTAGTCCAGGCCCAAGTCCTAATTCGTTCATACTTTTCTTTCTACGTACCTACCTTTACCAGTACCTACATTCTCATATTCAAATCAAAATATAAATAACTCGTGCCTACCGTGTTAGCCACCCCTCGTTAATTCTCGTACTCTAAGTTTAAGTTGATCTCTTTCTTTTATCTTGCAAAAGTGTACCAGATTTATTTAAACTTTCATAATATACTTCTTTTAATAGTTGATAAGTTCAAATCATTCATCTTCGTCATTTCCACTATCGATAGTTTTCAGATTGGGACACAGAATCTGCCTCGTCTATCAAAGCCTCGTCTAATCCACAGACGACCTCCTCTGGTTTGGCTTATCAACTTTTGGTATAAAGGATGGGTTATCCCCTACTCTTTCTATATCAATTGGCGCCCATCGTAAGGCAACCCTTTCTTCCTTCTATATCAATTGGCAACCCTATCCTTCTATATCAATTGGCGCCCAACGTGGGGCAACCCTTTCTTCCTTCTATATCAATTGGCAACCCTATCCTTCTATATCAATTGGCGCCCATCGTAAGGCAACCCTTTCTTCCTTCTATATCAATTGGCAACCCTATCCTTCTATATCAATTGGCGCCCAACGTGGGGCAACCCTTTCTTCCTTCTATATCAATTGGCAACCCTATCCTTCTATATCAATTGGCGCCCAACTAGTGACTCTTTTATCCACGACCCCAACCCAACTAGTGACTCTTTTATCCACGACCCCAACCCAACAATAGTGACTCTTTTTACCCGCGACCCCAAACAGCCCAACTCGTAGCTTTTTTCACCCACTCCCCATATTTTCTCTTTACCAATTGATCATCTTTCCATATCAATTGACCTCGCCCAATCATAACTCTCTTTTTATTCACGACCCCCTTTTCTTTTTCTTTTATTCAACAGTACCCAGCCAGAGTTACCCACTCAGGTACACGTTCTACTCAATGTAAAGTCTTTTGTTGTTATAATGCATAAAATTCCATGTTCTACCATCTCGCTTTCTATTTGTGTTATATTCCCCATACCCATCAAACATTCTTCATGTCCTCTCTCTCTCTCTCCCTCTCCCTCTCTCTCTCTTTCTCTCTCTCTCTCTCATTTCCTTCACCCAATCTACTCCCTAACTTTTCCTCTCTCTCTCTTTCTCCCTCCCTACTTCACTCCTACTCCTCATGTATAGTCCTTCTTTGTTTTTCGTCCTCTCGCTCTCTAGGTCTCTCTTTCTCTCTCTTATTCATATATTTATCTTTCTCCCTCCTCATGTTATAGCATGTTATATTTTTCTTAATTGTACATACATAATTTTAGTATTTTCAGCTTTTATCGGTTTTGGTTTTTTCTTCTTTTGCTATAATCTGGTATTGGACTTCTAATCATTCTACCGGGTAGTCTCAATTGAGACGTGAGGTTTATTCTACCCGTAGCTATAATCTGGTATTGGACTTCTAATCATTCTACCGGGTAGTCTCAATTGAGACGTGAGGTTTATTCTACCCGTATTTTCGTTACCTATCGCGTATCGTTACAAACATTAATCTCATCTTATCTCATTTATGAATATCGATTATAAACGCAACATAACCTATAGAAAAGGGCAATTTACAAATATCAATATGTCAGATACTGAAGATAATACTAGTACAGCATCAGTGGAAGCAATGTTACCGAGAACATTAGCCTCTCCACTTCATATCAACACACAAAATACAATCGACTTTAGTCAAACCAGATCATCTCCACAAATATCTCCATATCAAAACCTCACATTGACACCAGGTTACAACACCACTCAATTCACCCAATCAGGTACTTACGCACCACAAGCATTATCAACAGTATACCAAATACCCTCTCCAATGCACAACACAACTGTAGCACCTACCTATACACAGGGATTACCAGTTTCCAATCACAATTATACAGGGTCATTCACACCCCAAACAAACCCATACCCCCAAACAATGAATACATGGGGACACACAACCACCACTACAGCTTCAACAGTCAATCACATTCCACCCACAAGCATAAAACGTGTTTTGGCACTAAAATCTGACCATCGAAAATTTGACCCGATTACATTACTTTCCTTCCTATAGGATAAGGAAAGTAAAAGGTGGTCTTAGAATCCAGGTTGAATAATCACTTATATTACTATTTTCGGTAGGTACCTAAGGGGTTAAATGTGGTCTTAGAATCCAGGTTGAATCCCTTCCTTTTTCCGGTACCTACTTGGTAAGTAGGGGGATGAGAAAAACCAGTAGAGAGGAAGGAATGTGGTTCTTCCCCTAATCTTACATGTAGGATCCGCCACTGATCAAAGCTATTACTCAGAAGGCAGTTACCGGTTTCGTGTGTGTAATTTAAACCCGCAAACAACGGGGAAGTTTCGTTTGGGAAAAGCAAGACGCGTACCTTCAACTTTTGGAGAAAACTTTTGGAGGGTTAAAGTCTTGTGAATCGAATCACAACAATATTTTTGGTAAATCACCTTAATTCTAAGCTGTGTCCACACATAGTCGACGCTGCGCCGTCGATCGAAACCCTACCTCGAAACTGGTTGAGAATATTGTCGTTCAACAAACAGACAGACAAAATTCACGCTCGTCAAGTGAAAATTCACACCTCACTTCATTCGTTCAGTGAGAGAGAGGGAGGGAGGAAGAAAGAGACAGAGAGAGAGAGAGAGAGAGAGAGAGAGAGAGAGAGAGCGAGAGAGAGAAGGGGGTACAGCAAATTAGGACTGTAAAGATAAGAGACAGGAGACACATTTTCAAGTGACTTTTGAACGGAAATACCGTACACCGGGGTAAGAACGGACCGGGAGGGGAAACTTGTGAACAGTCGAGGCGAAAATGTACTGATTGTGAGGGTGAGATTAGAACGGAACATTATTTGCTGATAGGAGGGAGAGGAGAAGGTACTCGAATTATGGTGATGGAGAGGGAGCGTTTATACGGAGGGAGAGAAAGAGAATGGAGGAGTGGTATTGGGGGGGAGTGCTGATAGAGAGAGAGTGAAAGAGAAGAGGGGAAGGAGTCTAATTTAACGGAGGAGCAAGAGGGGAGGAGAGTGTTGATAGGGCTGGAAGGAAAATGGAGGGAGAAATATTCCAAGGGAGGAACAGGGAGGAGCTAAGTGGTAAGGACAGATGGGAGGGATGATAGCACAGGAGGGAGGAGAAGAAGAGAGAAAAGGAGATAGAGAGAGTGGAGGGTGAGAAACAGGTGGATGAGGAGAAAGAGAGGGGAGAGGGATGAGAGGAGAGAGGGGAAAATATGCTCGTAAGTGTTAAAGGAGAAGAGGGGAAGAGAGATGTAGAGTGAGGGAAGAAATAATGGAGCAGGAAAGGAGGGGTGTTATCTTGTTAAAGGAGGAGAGAGGAAAAGCCATAAGATAGGAGAGGAAGGAAAGTAGAGGTGTTAAGGGGAAGAAAAGAGGAGAGAGGGCAAAATGAGAGGAGGAGGGGGAGGAAATAATGGAGGGGAGAGAAGGGGAGGAAGGAAAGCTAGGCTTTCTACCTACAAGTGGGTGGAAGTGTATTTTCCTTATAGCAACCAAGTCCGATGGGGCACCATCTTGGATTTCCTATTTAGTGCAGGCGCATTCACGCCAAAAGAGGAGAAGCGAGCTACAGATGAAGAGAAATTTCAAGAAGAAATTGTGAAATTTTTCCACGTTCAAAATTTTTTGGGGCTCTGTGTCGCAGCAGAAATGACAGACAGGCAGCACGTTGAGGTTTTCATTTTGACGAATCCCCGTTCCCTCCCCCCATTTCGACGGATCTCTCCCTTTTGCTTTCAAAACAGGAATGATAATCATACAATATTTACGTTTCACTTTACTCCTTCTTTTCCCTCTCCTTTCCCTCTCCTTTCTTTCCCCTCAATTTTCCTTCTCCTATTTTATTTCCTTCAAAGTTTACCTCTATCCCCTCCCTCGATCCCTCTCCCTCTCCTCCTTCCCCCTCAGATTCCGGAAAACAGAAGTTGAAAAAGAGATTCAATAAAAAATGTATAAAAATCTAAAATTCAAGAAATCATATTTATGAATTTTTCCTTTTGTTCCGTTATTGTTTGTATTTTTCATAAACTCGTAAATTTCCCCCCTTTCTTTTTCACCTTTTTTCTTCTCATTTGGGATCAGCCGAGTGGAGTTGGGTTGAGGGACGAAATATAGGACAGGGATTAGGGTCAGGGGGTTCTGAATGGGTTAAAAAGATTCAGAAAGTGCTGGTCTGTTGGAGATGATGACGTTGGTGAGAAAATCAAATCAAGCACTTAAGAGGAAAGAGGGAACATCAAGTACCACTCTACTCCCTACCTACATCTTTAGCACTAATCCCTGATCCTGAACCACAAATAATTTCGCCCAGGTCATCATGTCTTTACTTCATTCTAACTTCTAAAACTTCAGACTCAAGCTCAGTGAACCCTGTGATGGAATCATTATCTGTTACAAATTTGTCTTGGCTAACTCAGAGGGTTAACAAGAATCATCATATTTTCCTTCGTCGTATACTTCTATCTAATCTTTAGATAAGCCAGCCTAGTTACCTTAGTTAGTAGTGCGTCTGCCTTGTAAGCCCACAAAATGGGGTACTTATTAAAAATAGTGACAATGTGACATTGTGAACAAATGATTGAAATAATGGCAGTTTTTAGTCTTCATTTCTCCATAGCTTTTTATGAACTTTCCAAATGCAGTGGATATTATCATACCCCTGCAGTCATTTGTGTGAATATTTTGAATATGAGTAGGTTTTAGTAGATATTTTTTTATTATTATTAAATATATTTTATTTTTTAGCAACACGAAAAGGACATTTTTTGCAGTCCACTGATGAAATAGCTCAATGAAATAGAAGAGAGGAATTTATGGTAAATTGGAAACATTATTACTAGCAAATCCAGAGATTTTTCCTTGCTTTAAGAGACAGGAATCAGGATTGCCCTGAAGAAGCTCTTCCACCCAACTCCTCAATTATTTAAAGCTAAATTTACGTAGGAAAAAACAAACAACAGAACTTAAGGACCTGAATGCTGAAAATTTCAACTCTGAAGAAGAGAATTTCAAATCCCCAATGACTAATCTGTCCTTATCCTGTCTTCCTTCTCTCTTCGATTTCGGGACGATAAGACCATAGCAGTTACAGTTCCCTCTGTTAAACCTCTTCAAAAAAAAAAAAAAAATCTTTAGATAACTCTATCCCTATTTTTGTCCCTAGAGAATTATTAAAGATTTGTTCCCTTATTGCCCATTTACTTTTAGTACTTCCTTTCATTTCTCACCTACTGAATTTTCCATGCTGGTTTACGTATTGGTAGGTAGGTAAGTACTATTTGTATCATGGTTGGTTCAGTTGGTCTCCCATTCGATTCCCGCCTGAGGCGAACTATATCCTTTATAAAGGTGTATGAAAACATAGTCGAACGGATGTCGATTGACGAGGAAGAAACTTATGTTGTCGAGGCAGTGTGGACGGTTCAGTCGACATCGATCGAAGACCGATCGACTATGTGTAGACACTAGACACAGCTTTAGGTTCGCTCTCTTCAATTTCAGGACGATGGCATCTTCTTGTGGGTATAAAGTGATGGGTGTTGTAAAATGTACGACTTAATACGTTCGGTAGGCAGTTACCTCAGTGGGTGGATAGCTAGTGGGACTAGTGGAAAGGTAGGAGGTGGGTAGGTTTACAGGTGGGTAGGTAGTTTCGTAGGTAATTGCTTCTAGATATTCCCCAATGGGTTTGTAGCTACTTACTTGGGGGGAGGCTACGCCACTTTATTTGGGTGAGACTTAGTGAAGGTCTATGGGTGAAAAATGTGGCGCTCAACTTGAACTTTATTGCTCGATATAAGAGAAGTGTTTCTTAAAACTGTTCGCGTTAGGGGGGAGGACAGAACCCCGTGTTTTAGGGGGAACGAAACTTTTGTAAAAACTTCTTAACAAAACTGTAGAGTCTAAAAATAGAGTAAAATGAGCCAGCCTAGTTAGCTTGGGCTTGGTAGATCGTCTGCCTCCATTGTAGAAGTTCGTGCTTCGAGGTTCGTGATGTACAATGTTTTGAGTTTTTCCTTTGAACTAAAACTCAGCCAGCCAGTGGCGATAGCAGGTTGAATGCACCAGTTCCCAATGTTTCACTGATGTTGAGCAACGTTGCGCAGTAATTAAAGCGCATCCATTATGGTTTTCTTCTTCTGCATATTTACTTCTAGATTCTCTATACAAAGGCGCTTCGAACTCTTGACGTCAGCGCGCCTCCTGGCACGCTCGATTAAGGCCCTTTACAAATTGGAAGCGTAGTCGGATGACGACTTTTAGAAACTCTTCATAGACTATCATTTTCATAGGTTTGCTTTTTCAGACGACTACGCGCTAGTAAAAGTCGCCCGACTACGCTTCCAATGTGCGACATGGTAGAAAACGCCTCCGGCGTTAACCTCGCCTAGTGGTTACCTTCCACTCAAGAGTCTATTATTATTATTATTATTATTATTATTATAAATACTTCTAGATTCTCTACAAAGGCGCTTCGAACTCTTGACGTCAGCGCGCCTTCTGGCACGCTCGATTAAGGCCCTTTACAAATTGGAAGCGTAGTCGGACGACGACGTTTAGAAACTCTTCATAGACTATCATTTTCATAGGTTTACTTTTTCAGACGACTACGCGCTACTAAAAGTCGCCCGACTACGCTTCCAATGTGCGACGGGCTTAATACTCGTTGGTCGATCACTAGCACGACTAACACGGTACTTGGAAGCAACGTTGCGCGTCACCAAAAATTTGGCAGCCCAACCAGAAGTTCTGGAACAGTTTGAGAACTATCAGCTCCATTGTTTTCCATTTTACACTTTCTTTTGTGTATATACCCTTGCAATATTGTAATCTATAACTGATGCAAATAAACAAATTACAATTACCAATTGGAACCTCTACGAAAACATTTTATGAACCATCCATCCTCCATGACTTTCCATCGGATGAATAGAAATTAGAAAATTTTAATAAAACCCTGTGCAATGATGCCATAATGCCATGACGCTCCCGACGGTACTTGGAAGCAACGTTGCGCGTCACCAAAAATTTGGCAGCCCAACCAGAAGTTCTGGAACAGTTTGAGAACTATCAGCTCCATCGGAACCTCTACGAAAGCATTTTATGAACCATCCATCCTCCATGACTTTCCATCGGATGAATAGAAATTAGAAAATTTTAATAAAACCCTGTGAAATGATGCCATAATGCCATGACGCTCCCAGGCTGACATTTTCTTTGTCACAGACACGCGGCAACTATTCAGGTCGAAGTAATTATTCAACTCGAGCAATAAATACGTCCGGGGTCAGAGAGTGCAATATATTTTGTCAGGTGATACTTGTAACGCTGTAACGTGAAACGTCAGTATGAGTTATGTCCGTCATGAGCTGCGGGGTGTCACGGTTACTTGTAACGCAAGCATTTGAATTTATTCATTTATTTAATACCTACACATTTAGCAATTACTTATCAGCCATTAGTGGATTTAAAGAAATAAGGTTTACATGTGTTTCAGGAAGTTATGCATTTGAATTTAAAGAGTTCAAATGCAAATTTTGCAGAAGTCGTGAAAATTTCGGTGCTTGAAGTTAATTATTGTAAGCCTTTAAATTCAAACCTGGCCGCTTGAATTTAAAGCTTAGGTAAGCTGCAAAATATTGTAGGTACTAGCTGGAGTGCAAATTTGGTTGCTTGAAGTAAATTATTGTAGTTTCACTAGATTCCTTGTTGTACAATGTACATGCGTTTTGAACATACATAGTTACATACCTACCTACTTATTGTATTGTACGACTTTTACCCATTATATTGCGAACCCTAGAGTATTGTACGTAATTTATTTATTTACCCGTAACTTCTTACGTGATGAGTTGCTTGAATTTAAAGCTTAGGTAAGCTGCAAAATATTGTACGTACAGCTGGAGTGCAAATTTGGTTGCTTGAAGTAAATTATTGTAGGTTCACTGGATTCCTTGTTGTACAATGTACATGCGTTTTGAACATACATACCTACCTACTTATTGTATTGTAAATTGTACGACTTTTACCCATTATATATTGCAAGATCGTGAGAGATGGAGAAGAGGAACCTAAATCAAGAAAACAGTTGAAGTTACGATGTTACCTGTTCTAGAACAGATTTACTAGTAAAAAAATACTTATTGTATTGTACGACTTTTACCCATTATATTGCGAACCCTAGAGTATTGTACGTAATTTATTTATTTACCCGTAACTTCTTACCTACATGTTTACTCGAATCTATTTATAACTTTATATGAAGGTAGCTCGAAATCTGGAGAAAATGCTATTTTTATGTTCCTAGATTTGCGGCGTTCCTTAGGGATAAGTCTAACTTAGTTTGGGAAGCATCTTCCCTGTTGAAGTGCTGAAATCCCTTCATTGGAAAATTAGCAGGGAGCATTCATTATAAATGAAGAACAGAGAGAAAAGAGCATTCCTTATTTCAACACTGAAACATTTCCGCTTTTGTTCCCGCGAACTTGTCAAGCCAAACTTTTCGGCGAAAACTACAAAACCCCTTTTCCTTTTGTTGTGTGTCTTATGAAATTATAAAATAGTTGCTCAGTTCCTCGTGAAATATGCGAGGATGGAACTATGCTTGAAATGTGGTGGTTTCAAAACTCGTGTGCCCTTTATTTTTGCTGACTGTATACAGGGTGGTCGGAAAGCTGACATTTTCTTTGTCACAGACACGCGGCAACTATTCAGGTCGAAGTAATTATTCAACTCGAGCAATAAATACGTCCGGGGTCAGAAAGTGCAATCTATTTTGTCAGGTGATACTTGTAACACTGTAACGCTGAAACGTCAGTATGAGTTATGTCCGTCATGAGCTGCGGGGTGTCACGGTTACTTGTAACGCAAGCATTTGAATTTAAAGAGTTCAAATGCAAATTTTGCAAAAGTCGTGAAAATTTCGGTGCTTGAAGTACCTACCTTCATTAGTCTGAGTACCTTCAGTACCTTCAGAAGAAGTACCGAAATTAATTATTGTAAGCCTTTAAATTCAAACCTGGAAGCTTGAATCAAACCTCTTTCTCGAAATAAATAAACATGCATAAAATGAGCTTCTGTGATCACTTGAGAAGTGTCATTAGAGATAATGCAACACCGCCCCCCCTCGCCTTGGTGGCGCGCGATTATCTTATACATAGTTGTCAACTTGTGCAACCAGCCAAAAACATTTTTTTCTCATCCACTCAAAGACTTATAAAGTGTTCTACAAGAAAGCGGATATTCTGCGAAGGAGCTTTTAAGTCTGCTACCCGCTTCAGGGCCTTTTAAAGGAGGGTTCGGTCCCAAATAGCTTCGAAAGCCAGGCTAATCAAGGGGGCAAAGACAGGTGGCTGAGTTCCAGGCCCTACCCCTGGAACAAGAGTTTGGAGGGGAGTTCTGATCCTCTGTTACTGCTATTACATTACAACAACAGGCGGGAAAAGAAACTGTAGTTTCTTCCCTTGAATATCATGGTGAGACGAAATGTGACTCCGTGATTCCTGCTGGATGTCCGCTATGATTCTTTCTCTGAGAATTCACAGGAAGATGACCGTTGTGATGACTATGAAAATGATGAGTCAGAAGAACAGAAGAATGTGTTACTAATGTGCCGGGATCTCTGGATTGAGGTGAACGAGGATTTCCCTATACTTAATAGCCAGGTCAACCTCGGATTGAACTCAATCCTGAGACAATCCACGATGTTAAAACTCGACCTTAGTATTCTACCATAGTAAAAAAAAGGAAAGTAAAAAAACTGTTGGAAGAAGTGGTCCATTTTGTGAGCTCCGGGGCTCGGTTCATCTTTGTGCGCCCCTGGAATTTAAGCTGTCGTCTGCTACCCGCTTATCCTTTTGTAAAATTTGCATAGAAAATACCGCGTCCTCACCGCCATTTCGGGGGCAAAACTAGATCAAAGTTGTGAAACTATTAGTAGATTACAGCGACTGTGTCTTTTGTACACAAACTACTCGAAATAGTGAGAAGTTCTGTGTATGTTCTCCCAAATTGGTTCGTTCCAAACTTTGCACACACTATAATTAGGTAAAGTTTTTCGCCAGCTGGGGAAATTTTAGATCAATTTACTTGTCTACTTGAATCATAATGTACCCCGGTTGGAACTTTGGCAACTAAGATATAGATACATAGTTGGTATTGTCCCCTTTGTAGAAGTTCGTGCTTCGAGGTTCGTGATGTACAATGTTTTGAGTTTTTCCTTTGAACTAAAACTCAGCCAGCCAGTGGCGAAAAGTTTTACCTACGAGCTACGAGTAATTTTTTCAAGCAAAGTTTTTGCAAATGCAAATGTGCATTGTGCATAAATCGTCCAAGATATGACAGATTTTATCAAGGGACCAAACAGCGGTACCCTCATATTAATACGATACCCTTACACACCAGCATCAGCTAGGCTACTACTTTTAGATAGCCAAATTATTGAAGAAAATAATAATAATAATAAATGTTGAGGATAAAATTCCATACCTCTGGCGGGATTGAACCCACGCCCTTCAGATTATCAGGCAAGCGTCTTGACCACTACACCACCGAGGCAGCTAAATACACTCAACATTTGCTCCATTGTTCACCAAAAATCTCCCTCCCAACACAGAAAACATTGGGTATGAATATTGGGTAGGAGATACGGAGGTGTGAGGCACAGAAGTGAAGCTACGGGGAGAAACTTTTAGATAGCCAAATTATTGAAGAAAATAATAATAATAAATGTTGAGGATAAAATTCCATACCTCTGGCGGGATTGAACCCACGCCTTCCACATTACCAGGCAAGCATCTTGACCACAACACCACCGAGGCAGCTAAATACACTCAACATTTGCTCCTAACCATTGTTCACCAAAAATCTCCCTCCCAACACAGAAAACATTGGGTATGAATATTGGGAGAGAATGGAGGTGTGAGGCACGGAAGTGAAGCTACGGGGAGTGGGGTGAGAAGGAGGATGGGTGACGGCCTTTGTGCCAAACCTGTTGCCGGGCATTGTGTGAAATAAAACATCTGAATAACAATTTTATCACGCGCTACCTTTTGTTCTAAATATATTTTCCTAACGTTTTGATAGCACTCCATTTTCCATTGTAAATTGTAACTTGATCTTTTTATCTTCTTTATTGAGTCAAGTTTGTGAAATTGAAAAAGGTGTGTTTGGGAAAAATTTAGCGTGTGCTGGCAGAAGTGATAAGGAGGTCAATGGATTCCGCTAGGTAGCGCCAGTATGCAAGCACGCTTGCGGAGGAGCAGAAAGAAATGCGCAGAAACGTGTGCGCACAAACACATTAAAGTGTTGCCTGCAATCACTTTGAAAATAGAACATTGGAACGAATTTATTTTGTGTAGACTCACCAGAGTGAAAATCAA